>NC_068447.1:6037001-6207001 GCF_023373465.1 Oncorhynchus keta
TGTACTAGTAAACTACAGGGTCCACTCTCAGGGCAGAGTGATGGGAGACCGTAGTGTTCTCTACAAGGTAATGACAGCTCTACGTACCTAGTAAACTACAGGGTCCACTCTCAGGGCAGAGTGATGGGAGACCGTAGTGTTCTCTACAAGGTAATGACAGCTCTACGTACTAGTAAACTACAGGGTCCACTCTCAGGGCAGAGTGATGGGAGACCGTAGTGTTCTCTACAAGGTAAACACTGCTCTAGGTGGGAGGAGTTAACACTGCTCTAGGTGGGAGGAGTTAACACTGCTCTAGGTGGGAGGAGTTAACACTGCTCTAGGTGGGAGGAGTTAACACTGCTCTAGGTGGGAGGGGTTAACACTGCTCTAGGTGGGAGGAGTTAACACTGCTCTAGGTGGGAGGAGTTAACACTGCTCTAGGTGGGAGGAGTTAACACTGCTCTAGGTGGGAGGAGTTAACACTGCTCTAGGTGGGAGGAGTTAACACTGCTCTAGGTGGGAGGAGTTAACACTGCTCTAGGTGGGAGGAGTTAACACTGCTCTAGGTGGGAGGGGTAAACACTGCTCTAGGTGGGAGGGGTAAACGCTGCTCTAGGTGGGAGGGGTAAACGCTGCTCTAGGTGGGAGGGGTAAACGCTGCTCTAGGTGGGAGGGGTAAACGCTGCTCTAGGTGGGAGGGGTAAACGCTGCTCTAGGTGGGAGGGGTAAACGCTGCTCTAGGTGGGAGGGGTAAACGCTGCTCTAGGTGGGAGGGGTAAACGCTGCTCTAGGTGGGAGGGGTAAACGCTGCTCTAGGTGGGAGGGGTAAACACTGCTCTAGGTGGGAGGACACTGCTCTAGGTGGGAGGAGTAAACGCTGCTCTAGGTGGGAGGACACTGCTCTAGGTGGGAGGACACTGCTCTAGGTGGGAGGAGTAAACGCTGCTCTAGGTGGGAGGACACTGCTCTAGGTGGGAGGACACTGCTCTAGGTGGGAGGAGTAAACACTGCTCTAGGTGGGAGGAGTAAACACTGCTCTAGGTGGGAGGAGTAAACACTGCTCTAGGTGGGAGGACACTGCTCTAGGTGGGAGGACACTGCTCTAGGTGGGAGGAGTAAACACTGCTCTAGGTGGGAGGAGTAAACGCTGCTCTAGGTGGGAGGACACTGCTCTAGGTGGGAGGTGGGAGTAAACACTGCTCTAGGTGGGAGGAGTAAACACTGCTCTAGGTGGGAGGAGTAAACACTGCTCTAGGTGGGAGGACACTGCTCTAGGTGGGAGGACACTGCTCTAGGTGGGAGGAGTAAACACTGCTCTAGGTGGGAGGAGTAAACGCTGCTCTAGGTGGGAGGACACTGCTCTAGGTGGGAGGAGTAAACGCTGCTCTAGGTGGGAGGACACTGCTCTAGGTGGGAGGAGGTAAACACTGCTCTAGGTGGGAGGAGTAAACACTGCTCTAGGTGGGAGGAGTAAACACTGGTGGGAGGAGTAAACTCTCTAGGTGGGAGGAGTAAACACTGCTCTAGGTGGGAGGACACTGCTCTAGGTGGGAGGACACTGCTCTAGGTGGGAGGAGTAAACACTGCTCTAGGTGGGAGGAGTAAACGCTGCTCTCTAGGTGGGAGGACACTGCTCTAGGTGGGAGGAGTAAACACTGCTCTAGGTGGGAGGAGTAAACACTGCTCTAGGTGGGAGGAGTAAACACTGCTCTAGGTGGGAGGACACTGCTCTAGGTGGGAGGACACTGCTCTAGGTGGGAGGAGTAAACACTGCTCTAGGTGGGAGGAGGCTGCTCTAGGTGGGAGGACACTGCTCTAGGTGGGAGGAGTAAACGCTGCTCTAGGTGGGAGGACACTGGTGGGAGGACACTCTAGGTGGGAGGAGTAAACACTGCTCTAGGTGGGAGGACGCTGCTCTAGGTGGGAGGAGTTAACACTGCTCTAGGTGGGAGGACACTGCTCTAGGTGGGAGGAGTAAACACTGCTCTAGGTGGGAGGACACTGCTCTAGGTGGGAGGAGTAAACGCTGCTCTAGGTGGGAGGACACTGCTCTAGGTGGGAGGAGTAAACACTGCTCTAGGTGGGAGGAGTAAACACTGGGAGGAGTAAACACTGCTCTAGGTGGGAGGACACTGCTCTAGGTGGGAGGAGTAAAGGCTGCTCTAGGTGGGAGGACACTGCTCTAGGTGGGAGGAGTAAACGCTGCTCTAGGTGGGAGGAGTAAAACGCTGCTCTAGGTGGGAGGAGTAAACGCTGCTCTAGGTGGGAGGAGTAAACGCTGCTCTAGGTGGGAGGAGTAAACGCTGCTCTAGGTGGGAGGAGTAAACGCTGCTCTAGGTGGGAGGACATGCACATGGCCAAATCAATTCCAGTAATTCATTAAATAATTCTACGTTTACTCTGACACGTCAACAACCCACTATTAACACGGCAAGTGGGTTGCCACCCATTCTTTAAGAAAGGCTGTGGACTAGAGGCTCTACACGCAAACTATTAAGGGCCGGTTTCCCAGATCCAGATTTTAGACTAGTCCTGGACTAAAATGTATGTTCAGCGGGTAATATCTGCAAACTCTGACCCAAAAGTTGAACTTTTAATCATTTTAGATGAGCAAACAAATGCACATACAAACTAGTTGGAAATAAGAACATTTTTTTTTTGTGTGTGTGTGTGTGTGTGTGAAGACCTGAATAACAGTCTCTCTTCTTCTTTTTTCACCACAGTACCTGAACCCTAACCTGCTGGCAGTGGTGACGGAGAGTACAGACACACACCCTGAGCGGGCCTTCGTGGGCGTGTTCCTGGTCGACGGTGTGACTGGACGCATCATCCATGAAGCCGTCCAGAGGAAGGCCAGGGGGCCCGTACACTTTGTCCACTCTGAGAACTGGGTGGTGGTGAGTAGTAGTAGCCAAGTATTCACAGTAGTAGTAGTAGTACTATCAGCAGTAGTAGGAGTAGTAGTATTATTAGTAGAATTATCAGTAGTAGTAGTATTATTAGTAGAATTATCAGTAGTAGTAGTATTATTAGTAGAATTATCAGTAGTAGTAGTATTATTGGTGGTAGTAGTATTATTATTATTAGTATTATTAGTGGTAGTAGTAGCATTATTAGTGGTGGTAGTAGTATTATTATCAGTAGTGGTGGTAGTATTATTAGTAGTATTATCAGCGGTGGTCGTGGTAGTGTTATCAGTAGTCATAGTATGATTATCAGTAGTGGTGGTAGTAGTATTATCAGTAGTCGTAGTATGATTATCAGTAGTGGTGGTAGTAGTATTATCAGTAGTAGTAGTAGTAGTAGTATTATCAGTAGTAGTAGTATTATCAGTAGTAGTAGTATTATCAGTAGTGGTAGTAGTAGTAGTGGTGGTAGTAGTATCAGTAGTAGTGGTGGTGGTGGTAGTATTATCAGTAGTAGTAGTATTATCAGTAGTGGTAGTATTATCAGTAGTAGTAGTATTATCAGTAGTAGTAGTATTATCAGTAGTAGTAGTAGTATTATCAGTAGTAGTAGTAGTATTATCAGTAGTAGTAGTATTATCAGTAGTAGTAGTAGTATTATCAGTAGTAGTAGTAGTATTATCAGTAGTGGTAGTAGTATTATCAGTAGTGGTAGTAGTATTATCAGTAGTGGTGGTGGTAGTATTATCAGTAGTGGTGGTAGTAGTATTATCAGTAGTGGTGGTGGTAGTATTATCAGTAGTGGTGGTATTATCAGTAGTAGTATTATCAGTAGTGGTGGTGGTAGTATTATCAGTAGTGGTGGTATTATCAGTAGTAGTAGTATTATCAGTAGTAGTAGTATTATCAGTAGTGGTAGTATTATCAGTAGTGGTGGTATTATCAGTAGTAGTAGTATTATCAGTAGTATTAGTAGTGGTGGTGGTAGTATTATCAGTAGTAGTAGTATTATCAGTAGTGGTGGTGGTAGTATTATCAGTAGTAGTAGTATTATCAGTAGGGGTGGTAGTAGTATAATTAGTAGAATTATCAGTAGTGGTAGTAGTATTATCAGTAGTGGTAGTAGTATTATCAGTAGTGGTAGTGGTAGTATTATCAGTAGTGGTGGTGGTGGTAGTATTATCAGTAGTAGTGGTGGTAGTATTATCAGTAGTGGTGGTATTATCAGTAGTGGTAGTAGTATCAGTAGTGGTAGTAGTATTAGTAGTGGTGGTGGTAGTATTATCAGTAGTAGTAGTAGTATTATCAGTAGTGGTGGTGGTAGTATTATCAGTAGTAGTAGTATTATCAGTAGTAGTAGTATTATCAGTAGGGGTGGTGGTAGTATTATCAGTAGTATTATCAGTTGTTATCAGTAGTAGTATTATTAGTGGTGGTGGTAGTATTATTAGTGGTGGTGGTAGTATTATCAGCGGTGGTGGTAGTATTATCAGTAGTGGTCGTGGTAGTATTATCAGTAGGGGTGGTAGTAGTATTATTAGTAGAATTATCAGTAGTGGTAGTAGTATAATCAGTAGTAGTAGTAGTATTATCAGTAGTGGTGGTGGTAGTATTATCAGTAGTAGTAGTATTATCAGTAGTGGTGGTGGTAGTATTATCAGTTGTAGTAGTGTTATCAGTAGTGGTAGTAGTATTATCAGTAGTAGTATTATTAGTGGTGGTGGTAGTATTATCAGCGGTGGTGGTAGTAGTATTATCAGTAGTGGTCGTGGTAGTATTATCAGTAGGGGTGGTAGTAGTATTATCAGTAGTGGTCGTGGTAGTATTATCAGTAGGGGTGGTAGTAGTATTATCAGTAGGGGTGGTGGTAGTATTATCAGTAGTATTATCAGTTGTAGTAGTGTTATCAGTAGTAGTTATCAGTAGTAGTAGTATTATCAGTAGGGTGGTGGTAGTAGTATTATCAGTAGGGGTAGTAGTATTATCAGTAGTGGTGGTAGTATCAGTAGTAGTAGTTGTAGTATTATCAGTAGTGGTAGTAGTATTATTAGTAGAATTATCAGTAGTGGTAGTAGTATTATCAGTACTGGTAGTAGTATTATCAGTAGTGGTAGTAGTATTATCAGTGGTGGTGGTAGTAGTATTATCAGTAGTGATATTAGTTGTAGCAGTAATAGTAGTATTATCAGTAGTGGTAGTAGTATTATCGGTAGTAGTATTATCAGTGGTAGGAGTAGTACTATTCGAAGTAGGAGTAGCAACAGTAGTAGTAGGAGTGGTAGGAGTAGTACTATTTGTAGTAGGAGTAGCAACAGTAGTAGTAGGAGTGGTAGGAGTAGTCCACTAGTTGTAGTATCAGTAGTAGGAGTATCAGTAGTAGGAGTGGTAGGAGTAGTACTATTTGAAGTAGGAGTAGCAACAGTAGTAGTAGGAGTGGTAGGAGTAGTACTATTTGTAGTAGGAGTAGCAACAGTAGTAGTATTATCAGTAGTAGTAGGAGTAGCAACAGTAGTAGTATTATCAGTAGTAGGAGTAGCAGCAGTAGTAGTATCAGTGGTAGTAGTAGTATCAGTAGTAGTAGTTGTAGTATCAGTGGTAGTATCAGTGGTAGTAGTTGTAGTATCAGTAGTATTATCAGTAGTAGGAGTAGCAGCAGTAGTAGTATCAGTAGTAGTAGTTGTAGTATCAGTGGTAGTATCAGTGGTAGTAGTTGTAGTATCAGTAGTATTATCAGTAGTAGGGGTAGCAACAGTAGTAGTATCAGTAGTAGTAGTATCAGTAGTAGTAGTATTAACAGTAGTATTATCAGTAGTAGGAGTAGTATCAGTAGTAGTAGTATCAGTAGTAGTATTAACAGTAGTAGTATCAGTAGTAGGAGTAGTATCAGTAGTAGTAGTATCAGTAGTAGTAGTAGCAGCAGTAGTAGTATCAGTAGTAGTATCAGTGATAGTAGTTGTAGTATCAGTAGTAGTAGTATTAACAGTAGTATTATCAGTAGTAGTAGTAGTAGTATCAGTAGTAGTAGTATTAACAGTAGTATTATCAGTAGTAGGAGTAGTATCAGTAGTAGTAGTAGTATCAGTAGTAGGAGTAGCAACAGTAGTAGTATTATCAGTAGTAGGAGTAGCAACAGTAGTAGTATCAGTATCAGTAGTAGTAGTGTTATCAGTAGTGGTAGTAGTATTATCAGTAGTAGTATTATCAGTAGTGGTCGTGGTAGTATTATCAGTAGGGGTGGTAGTAGTATTATCAGTAGTGGTCGTGGTAGTATTATCAGTAGGGGTGGTAGTAGTATTATCAGTAGGGGTGGTGGTAGTATTATCAGTAGTATTATCAGTTGTAGTAGTGTTATCAGTAGTAGTATTATTAGTGGTGGTGGTAGTATTATCAGCGGTGGTGGTAGTAGTATTATCAGTAGTAGTAGTATTATCAGTAGTAGTAGTATTATCAGTAGGGGTGGTAGTAGTATTATCAGTAGGGGTGGTGGTAGTAGTGTTATTAGTAGTGGTGGTAGTATCAGTAGTAGTAGTTGTAGTATTATCAGTAGTGGTAGTAGTATTATTAGTAGAATTATCAGTAGTGGTAGTAGTATTATCAGTACTGGTAGTAGTATTATCAGTAGTGGTAGTAGTATTATCAGTGGTGGTGGTAGTAGTATTATCAGTAGTGATATTAGTTGTAGCAGTAATAGTAGTATTATCAGTAGTGGTAGTAGTATTATCGGTAGTAGTATTATCAGTGGTAGGAGTAGTACTATTCGAAGTAGGAGTAGCAACAGTAGTAGTAGGAGTGGTAGGAGTAGTACTATTCGAAGTAGGAGTAGCAACAGTAGTAGTAGGAGTGGTAGGAGTAGTACTATTTGTAGTATCAGTAGTAGGAGTATCAGTAGTAGGAGTGGTAGGAGTAGTACTATTTGAAGTAGGAGTAGCAACAGTAGTAGTAGGAGTGGTAGGAGTAGTACTATTTGTAGTAGGAGTAGCAACAGTAGTAGTATTATCAGTAGTAGTAGGAGTAGCAACAGTAGTAGTATTATCAGTAGTAGGAGTAGCAGCAGTAGTAGTATCAGTGGTAGTAGTAGTATCAGTAGTAGTAGTTGTAGTATCAGTGGTAGTATCAGTGGTAGTAGTTGTAGTATCAGTAGTATTATCAGTAGTAGGGGTAGCAACAGTAGTAGTATCAGTAGTAGTAGTATCAGTAGTAGTAGTATTAACAGTAGTATTATCAGTAGTAGGAGTAGTATCAGTAGTAGTAGTATTAGTAGTAGTATCAGTAGTAGTAGTATCAACAGTAGTATTATCAGTAGTAGGAGTAGTATCAGTAGTAGTAGTATCAGTAGTAGTATTAACAGTAGTATTATCAGTACTAGGAGTAGTATCAGTAGTAGTAGTATCAGTAGTAGTAGTAGCAGCAGTAGTAGTATCAGTAGTAGTATCAGTGATAGTAGTTGTAGTATCAGTAGTAGTAGTATTAACAGTAGTATTATCAGTAGTAGTAGTAGTAGTATCAGTAGTAGTAGTATTAACAGTAGTATTATCAGTAGTAGGAGTAGTATCAGTAGTAGTAGTAGTATCAGTAGTAGGAGTAGCAACAGTAGTAGTATTATCAGTAGTAGGAGTAGCAACAGTAGTAGTATCAGTAGTAGTAGTAGTATCAGTAGTAGTAGTATTAACAGTAGTATTATCAGTAGTAGGAGTAGTATCAGTAGTAGTAGCAGCAGTAGTAGTATCAGTGGTAGTAGTTGTAGTATCAGTAGTAGGAGTAGCAACAGTAGTAGTAGTATCAGTAGTAGGAGTAGCAACAGTAGTAGTATTATCAGTAGTAGGAGTAGCAACAGTAGTAGTATTATCAGTAGTAGGAGTAGCAACAGTAGTAGTATCAGTAGTAGTAGTATCAGTAGTAGTAGTATTAACAGTAGTATTAGTATCAGTAGTAGTAGTATTAACAGTATTAGTATCAGTAGTAGTAGTATTAACAGTAGTAGTATCAGTGGTAGTAGTATCAGTAGTAGTACTATTAACAGTAGTATTAGTATCAGTAGTAGGAGTAGTATCAGTAGTAGTATTATCAGTAGTAGTAGTATTATCAGTAGTAGTAGGAGTAGCAACAGTAGTAGTATCAGTATCAGTAGTAGTAGTATCAGTAGTAGTAGTATTAACAGTAGTATTAGTATCAGTAGCAGTAGTATTAACAGTAGTAGTATCAGTAGTAGTAGTATTAACAGTAGTAGTATCAGTAGTAGTATCAGCTGCTGTTGTTACGGTCACAAGTGTTACAAAGATGATTTCTATGGAAAAAGGGTAATGAACTACTGTCTTCCAGCTATTGAGAAACCTTAAACATTTTCTGTCTCTCTCTGTTCCCCCCTCTCTGTCCCTCCCTCTCTCTCTGTCCCTCCCTCTCTCTCTGTCCCTCCCTCTCTCTCTGTCCCTCCCCCTCTCTCTGTCCCTCCCCCTCTCTCTCTCTCTGTCCCTCTCTCTCTCTCTGTCCCTCCCTCTCTCTCTGTCCCTCCCTCTCTCTCTGTCCCTCCCTCTCTCTGTCCCTCCCTCTCTCTCTCTGTCCCTCCCTCTCTCTCTCTGTCCCTCCCTCTCTCTCTCTGTCCCTCCCTCTCTCTCTCTGTCCCTCCCTCTCTCTCTGTCCCCCTCTCTCTCTCTGTCCCCCTCTCTCTCTCTGTCCCTCTCTCTCTCTCTGTCCCTCTCTCTGTCCCTCTCTCTCTCTCTGTCCCTCCCTCTCTCTCTCTGTCCCCCCTCTCTCTCTCTGTCCCCCTCTCTCTCTCTGTCCCCCCCTCTCTCTCTCTGTCCCCCCTCTCTCTCTCTGTCCCCCCTCTCTCTCTCTGTCCCCCTCTCTCTCTCTGTCCCCCTCTCTCTCTCTGTCCCCCTCTCTCTCTCTGTCCCCCCTCTCTCTCTGTCCCCCTCTCTCTCTCTCTGTCCCCCCTCTCTCTCTCTGTCCCCCTCTCTCTCTCTGTCCCTCTCTCTCTCTCTGTCCCTCTCTCTCTCTCTCTCTCTCTGTCCCTCCCTCTCTCTCTCTGTCCCTCCCTCTCTCCCTCTCTCTCTCTCTCTGTCCCTCTCTCTCTCTCTGTCCCTCTCTCTCTCTCTGTCCCTCTCTCTCTCTCTGTCCCTCCCTCTCTCTCTGTCCCTCCCTCTCTCTCTGTCCCTCCCTCTCTCTCTGTCCCTCCCTCTCTCTCTGTCCCTCCCTCTCTCTCTCTGTCCCTCTCTCTCTGTCCCTCTCTCTCTCTCTCTCTCTCTCCCTCTCTCTCTCTGTCCCTCTCTCTCTCTCTCTGTCCCTCTCTCTCTCTCTGTCCCTCTCTCTCTCTCTGTCCCTCTCTCTCTCTCTCTGTCCCTCTCTCTCTCTCTGTCCCTCCCTCTCTCTCTGTCCCTCCCTCTCTCTCTGTCCCTCCCTCTCTCTCTGTCCCTCCCTCTCTCTCTGTCCCTCCCTCTCTCTCTGTCCCTCTCTCTCTCTCTCTCTCTCTCTGTCCCTCTCTCTCTCTCTCTCTCTCTCTCTCTCTCCCTCTCTCTCTCTCTCTCTCTCTCTCTCTCTCTCTCTCTCTCTCTCTCTGTCCCTCTCTCTCTCTCTGTCCCTCTCTCTCTCTCTGTCCCTCTCTCTCTGTCCCTCTCTCTCTCTCTCTGTCCCTCTCTCTCTCTCTGTCCCTCCCTCTCTCTCTGTCCCTCCCTCTCTCTCTGTCCCTCCCTCTCTCTCTGTCCCTCCCTCTCTCTCTGTCCCTCCCTCTCTCTCTGTCCCTCCCTCTCTCTCTGTCCCTCCCTCTCTCTCTGTCCCTCCCTCTCTCTCTGTCCCTCCCTCTCTCTCTCTCCCTCCCTCTCTCTCTCTCTGTCCCTCTCTCTCTCTCTCTGTCCCTCCCTCTCTCTCTCTCTCTCTCTCTCTCTGTCCCTCCCTCTCTCTCTCTCTCTCTCTGTCCCTCCCTCTCTCTCTCTGTCCCTCCCTCTCCACAGTATGAGTACTGGAACACCAAGTCCAGGCGTAATGAGTTCAGTGTGCTGGAGCTGTTTGAAGGGACAGAGCTGTATAACAGCACCGTGTTCAGTAGTCTGGACAGACCCCATCTGCCCCAGGTCCTACAGCAGACCTACATCTTCCCCTCTCCCATCACCACTATGGAGGCTACACTCACTGAGAAGGGCATCACCTCTAGGCATCTCCTGGGTCAGTATGGAAGGGAGGGATGGGTGGGTGGCTAAATGTGGCTCCCTGAGACCTCCTGGGTCAGTATGGAAGGGAGGGATGGGTGGGTAAATGTGGCTCCCTGAGAGTCCTCCTGGGTCAGTATGGATGGGTGGGTGGATAGATGGGTGGATAGATGGGTGGGTGGCTAAATGTGGCTCCCTGAGACCTCCTGGGTCAGTATGGAAGGGAGGGATGGGTGGGTAAATGTGGCTCCCTGAGAGTCCTCCTGGGTCAGTATGGATGGGTGGGTGGGTAAATGTGGCTCCCTGAGAGTCCTCCTGGGTCAGTATGGAAGGGTGGGTAGATGGGTGGGTAGATGGGTGGGTAAATGTTGCTCCCTGAGAGTCCTCCTGGGTCAGTATGGAAGGGTGGGTAGATGGGTGGGTAGATGGGTGGATAGGTGGGTAGATGGGTGGGTAGATGGGTGGGTAGAAGGGTGGGTAGATGGGTGGGTAAATGTTGCTCCCTGAGAGTCCTCCTGGGTCAGTATGGAAGGGTGGGTAGATGGGTGGGTAGATGGGTGGATAGATGGGTGGATAGATGGGTGGGTAGATGGGTGGGTAGATGGGTGGGTAGATGGGTGGGTAGATGGGTGGGTAAATGTTGCTCCCTGAGTCCTCCTGGGTCAGTACTTTGTTTTGTTTTTTTAAATGTTTTCGATAATAAAGAGCAAAAAACGTTGCCTAAACAATAACCAAGGATCCTGAGAAGTATTAGTTATTGACGGTCATTAATGATTTTCATGGTTACATTTGTTGTTTTTGCTAAACCTTTAGTTATGCAGAGTTTAGTGGATTTAAAGCGCCCCTCTTTCAGCACTGTCTGTATCCTAATTAATTTGTTTCTCAGTGGGGTTACCATCAGGAGCCATCTTGTCTCTCCCCAAGATGTTTCTGGATCCGCGGAGACCAGAGGTCGTCACTGAACACAGCCGGTTAGTACCAACACCCCCCTGGGTCGTGTTCATCAGGCACCAAAAGGAAGGAAAATGTACTGAAACTGGGAGGGAATACCTGTTTTTGTCACAATTTACGAATGCACAATTTTTTGTTTTCTGTTGCAAAACATTTTTTGCTACGTTGTGCACTAATGAACAGGACCCTGTTTTTACCCCAAAGTTATTTGACCGTTAGAGAGGAATACTGGTTCAAATCAAATGTTATTTGTCACATGCGCTGAATACAACAGGTGTAGAGACCTTAGGGTGAAATGCTGAATACAACAGGTGTAGAGACCTTAGGGTGAAATGCTGAATACAACAGGTGTAGAGACCTTAGGGTGAAATGCTGAATACAACAGGTGTAGAGACCTTAGGGTGAAATGCTGAATACAACAGGTGTAGAGACCTTAGGGTTAAATGCTGAATACAACAGGTGTAGAGACCTTAGGGTGAAATGCTGAATACAACAGGTGTAGAGACCTTAGGGTGAAATGCTGAATACAACAGGTGTAGTAGACCTCACGGTGAAATGCTGAATACAACAGGTGTAGTAGACCTCACAGTGAAATGCTGAATACAACAGGTGTAGTAGACCTCAGTGAAATGCTGAATACAACAGGTGTAGAGACCTCAGGGTGAAATGCTGAATACAACAGGTGTAGAGACCTTAGGGTGAAATGCTGAATACAACAGGTGTAGTAGACCTTAGGGTGAAATGCTGAATACAACAGGTGTAGTAGACCTTACAGTGAAATGCTGAATACAACAGGTGTAGAGACCTTAGGTGAAATGCTGAATACAACAGGTGTAGAGACCTTAGGGTGAAATGCTGAATACAACAGGTGTAGAGACCTTAGGTGAAATGCTGAATACAACAGGTGTAGAGACCTTAGGGTTAAATGCTGAATACAACAGGTGTAGAGACCTTAGGGTGAAATGCTGAATACAACAGGTGTAGAGACCTTAGGGTGAAATGCTGAATACAACAGGTGTAGTAGACCTTAGGGTGAAATGCTGAATACAACAGGTGTAGTAGACCTTAGGGTGAAATGCTGAATACAACAGGTGTAGAGACCTTAGGGTGAAATGCTGAATACAACAGGTGTAGTAGACCTTAGGGTGAAATGCTGAATACAACAGGTGTAGAGACCTTAGGGTGAAATGCTGAATACAACAGGTGTAGAGACCTTAGGGTGAAATGCTGAATACAACAGGTGTAGAGACCTTAGGGTGAAATGCTGAATACAACAGGTGTAGAGACCTTAGGGTTAAATGCTGAATACAACAGGTGTAGAGACCTTAGGGTGAAATGCTGAATACAACAGGTGTAGAGACCTTAGGGTGAAATGCTGAATACAACAGGTGTAGAGACCTTAGGGTGAAATGCTGAATACAACAGGTGTAGAGACCTTAGGGTGAAATGCTGAATACAACAGGTGTAGAGACCTTAGGGTTAAATGCTGAATACAACAGGTGTAGAGACCTTAGGGTGAAATGCTGAATACAACAGGTGTAGAGACCTTAGGGTGAAATGCTGAATACAACAGGTGTAGAGACCTTAGGGTGAAATGCTGAATACAACAGGTGTAGAGACCTTAGGGTGAAATGCTGAATACAACAGGTGTAGTAGACCTTAGGGTGAAATGCTGAATACAACAGGTGTAGTAGACCTTAGGGTGAAATGCTGAATACAACAGGTGTAGAGACCTTAGGGTGAAATGCTGAATACAACAGGTGTAGTAGACCTTAGGGTGAAATGCTGAATACAACAGGTGTAGTAGACCTTAGGGTGAAATGCTGAATACAACAGGTGTAGTAGACCTTAGGGTGAAATGCTGAATACAACAGGTGTAGAGACCTTAGGGTGAAATGCTGAATACAACAGGTGTAGTAGACCTTAGGGTGAAATGCTGAATACAACAGGTGTAGAGACCTTAGGGTGAAATGCTGAATACAACAGGTGTAGAGACCTTAGGGTGAAATGCTGAATACAACAGGTGTAGTAGACCTTAGGGTGAAATGCTGAATACAACAGGTGTAGTAGACCTCACAGTGAAATGCTGAATACAACAGGTGTAGTAGACCTCACAGTGAAATGCTGAATACAACAGGTGTAGTAGACCTTACAGTGAAATGCTGAATACAACAGGTGTAGAGACCTTAGGGTGAAATGCTGAATACAACAGGTGTAGAGACCTTAGGGTGAAATGCTGAATACAACAGGTGTAGAGACCTTAGGGTGAAATGCTGAATACAACAGGTGTAGAGACCTTAGGGTGAAATGCTTACTTACAAGCCCTTAACCAACAACGCAGTAGAGTGGCTGGAGTCTTTGGCAATTTTTCGGGCCCTTGTCACTATATGAAACTGTATGAAAGTAAGAATTGGCTTATCATTTATTTCCAGTGAGGAGAACCTTATACCCTACGCCCCAGAGATGCCCATCCGCACAGAGTGGTTCATCAACTACAATCAGACCGTAGCGAGAGTGAAAGGAATCTACACTGCCCCCTCTGGCCTGGAGTCCACATGTCTAGTGAGTCTATGGTCTATTACATTGGTTTCCAACCTGTTTCGGCTACTGTACCACAAAGTACATTTTTGCCATGTCCACATTTTCCTATGTCCTTGGAGTACCCCTCATGTGCATTTTACCAGTAGGCCTATGGTCTCACGAGTCTTCTCTAGTACCCCCAGGGGTCCTACTACCCCCTGTGGATCGGCCAGGTACCCCTTGTGGATAGGCTAGGTACCCCCATGGATCCTAGTACCCCCATGGATCATAGTACCCCCTGTGGATAGGCTAGGTACCCCCAGGGGTCCTAGTACCCCCTGTGGATAGGCTAGGTACCCCCAGGGGTCCTAGTACCCTCTGTGGATAGGCTAGGTACCCCCAGGGGTCCTAGTACCCCTGTGGATAGGCTAGGTACCCCCAGGGGTCCTAGTACCCCCTGTGGATAGGCTAGGTACCCCCCCGGGGTCTTAGTACCCCCTGTGGATAGGCTAGGTTTAAGTACCCCCTGTGAATAGGCTAGGTACCCCCAGGGGTCCTAGTACCCCCTGTGGATAGGCTAGGTACCCCCAGGGGTCCTAGTACCCCCAGGGGTCCTAGTACCCCCTGTGGATAGGCTAGGTACCCCCAGGGGTCCTAGTACCCCCTGTGGATAGGCTAGGTACCCCCAGGGGTCCTAGTACCCCCTGTGGATAGGCTAGGTACCCCCAGGGGTCCTAGTACCCCCTGTGGATAGGCTAGGTACCCCCAGGGGTCCTAGTACCCCCTGTGGATAGGCTAGGTACCCCCAGGGGTCCTAGTACCCCCTGTGGATAGGCTAGGTACCCCCAGGGGTCTTAGTACCCCCTGTGGATAGGCTAGGTACCCCCAGGGGTCTTAGTACCCCCTGTGGATAGGCTAGGTTTAAGTACCCCCTGTGGATAGGCTAGGTACCCCCAGGGGTCTTAGTACCCCCTGTGGATAGGCTAGGTACCCCCAGGGGTCTTAGTACCCCCTGTGGATAGGCTAGGTACCCCCAGGGGTCTTAGTACCCCCTGTGGATAGGCTAGGTACCCCCAGGGGTCTTAGTACCCCCTGTGGATAGGCTAGGTACCCCCAGGAGTCTTAGTACCCCCTGTGGATAGGCTAGGTACCCCCAGGGGTCTTAGTACCCCCTGTGGATAGGCTAGGTACCCCCAGGGGTCTTAGTACCCCCTGTGGATAGGCTAGGTACCCCCAGGGGTCTTAGTACCCCCTGTGGATAGGCTAGGTACCCCCAGGGGTCTTAGTACCCCCCTGTGGATAGGCTAGGTACCCCCAGGAGTCTTAGTACCCCCTGTGGATAGGCTAGGTACCCCCAGGAGTCTTAGTACCCCCTGTGGATAGGCTAGGTACCCCCAGGAGTCTTAGTACCCCTGGTTGAGAAACTGGTCTATTACACTTCCTTCAATGTGTCAAGTGTGGACTTCCTTCTGCATTTCCAAGGCCATGTTACACTGACAATGCAGAGAGCGACTGTAGATGAAATGAAGATTCAACTATAGTGTAGATCAAAAGACTAAATATTTAACACGGAAATGTGAATGTTTTGTCACACAGGTGGTTGCGTATGGTCTTGACATCTACCAAACCAGGGTGTACCCCTCCAAGCAGTTCGACGTGCTGAAAGATGACTACGACTACGTCCTGATCAGCAGTGTTCTGTTCGCGCTGTTCTTCGCCACCATGATTAGTAAACGTCTGGCACAGGTCAAACTGCTCAACCGGGCCTGGCGGTAGAAGAGTCAACTTCTCACCTTTCAACTCTGACCTCTCCGTTGCTGCATGGATGACCCCGGGACAGTGGACGAGCTGAAGCCGTTTTGGTGGGGTGGGTCGTCGTCTTTCTTTTTCAAGGAAGTGATTATTTTCGGGTTGCCAGATTTCTCTCTTTTTTTTTTTTTTGGTAAGACTTTGCATTGAGGTAGAATTTAAGGGGAGTTACGTTGCCTTCAGAACGTATTCTTACCCCTGGACTTATTCCACATTGTTTTACAGCATGAATTCAAAATGGATTAGATTAGATTTTTTTTTCTCCCTCACCCAGGTACACACAATACCCCATAATGAAAGTGAAAACAACATGTTTTTAGAAATATTTGTACATTTTATTGAAAATGAAATACAGATCTAATTTACGTAAGCATTCACACACCTGAGTCAATACTTTGTAGAAACACCAGTGGTGGAGATTACAGCTTTGCGTCGTCTTGGGTATGTCGGTATCAAGCTTTGAGTCATCTGGAATTGAGGATTTCTTCTCATTCTTCCTTTACAGATTTTTTTTTCAAGTTCTGTTTAAGTTAGATGGGGAGCAACGGTGAACAGCAATCTTCAAGGTTTTCTCCAGACGGAGCTGTGCCTGGTTTTCTCCAGACATAACAGTTTGCATTCAGGCCAAAGAGTTAGATTTTCATCTCATCAGACCACAATCTTTTTAGATATGCTCTTTCAAATGTTTTTTTTTGTTGCCAGTTTCAGGCGTGGGGGTGTACTGAGGAGGTTTGCTTTTTGGGGTCATCTGCCTCTGAGGTCTTTCTTTGATGCACTGGAAGTTTTGTGATTTTATCTTTGAACTAATATTCCCCCCATGGCTTTTGTGTAAATTACAGTTTGTAAGATATTTATGTATATTTGTCTTAAACATGAATTAGCATGGCGCTCTAGAGTACATTTTTTTTTTTCCCCCTTTTGGGGTGAATGGGAAAACTCTGCTCATGCAACACTTTGCTCACAAACACACCAATGCCCTCAATAAAATGATAACTAATTTCTGAGTCTTTAGCATTTTGTTTTGTACAAAGTAAGCTTACTACTGATTGTTTGGTTGTGCTATAAAGAAATAATAGCGATTATTTTTCTTCTTACTGCAGTTTACAGTGAAATAAATAAGCTGTTTTAAACCATAATAACTGAGTTCGGAAGAGTTTGTCGTATTTACATGACAAAAACAACTAAACAACCAAGCCAAACATTGTATCTTAGCGAGCCAAACATTGTATCTTAGCGAGCCAAACATTGTATCTTAGCGAGCCAAACATTGTGTATCTTAGCGAGCCAAACATTGTGTATCTTAGCGAGCCAAACATTGTGTATCTTAGCGAACTACTGTAATGTCACGATGTTGCTGATGTGATTGGCAGGAATGGTTTAGATGTGATGTTGCTGATGTGATTGGCAGGAATGGTTTAGATGTGATGTTGCTGATGTGATTGGCAGGAATGGTTTAGATGTGATGTTGCTGATGTGATTGGCAGGAATGGTTTAGATGTGATGTTGCTGATGTGATTGGCAGGAATGGTTTAGATGTGATGTTGCTGATGTGATTGGCAGGAATGGTTTAGATGTGATGTTGCTGATGTGATTGGCAGGAATGGTTTAGATGTGATGTTGCTGATGTGATTGGCAGGAATGGTTTAGATGTGATGTTGCTGATGTGATTGGCAGGAATGGTTTAGATGTGATGTTGACATGAGTTGACACAGCTGTTAGTTTGATGTGGGGCTCTCTTATAACAGTTCTTGACTTTGCACTCCTCGATCCGTTCTGAGTTCGGTAGTTAATGTTCGCCCAAATCTGGGAAATATCTTGCAGTTCAATGGTCACTTCAGTCGTTGATACTCTCATTCATACTTGAAGCTTATCGGTTATACTGTTAAATTCCTTCATGTGTCAAGTCTAATGAGCCTCGTGCAACTAACAAACCTCCCATTTATAACAAAGTATAGCAATGGAGCAGCAGCACAGCCTTTTTTGTGTTGTCATTTGAGTTCACTGAACTGTAAATTATAGCTTCACAATTTGTAGATTATTTATCATGTCATTATGTTGAGCTGTCTGTCAGTCCCGGCATCCAACCACCAGGCTACTGTCAGTCCCGGCATCCGACCACCAGGCTACCTGCCTCCCCATCCATCATGTCATTGTGTTGAGCTGTCTGTCAGTCCCGGCATCCAACCACCAGGCTACCTGCCTCCCCATCCATCATGTCATTATGTTGAGCTGTCTGTCAGTCCCGGCATCCAACCACCAGGCTACCTGCCTCCCCATCCATCATGTCATTATGTTGAGCTGTCTGTCAGTCCCGGCATCCGACCACCAGGCTACTGTCAGTCCCGGCATCCAACCACCAGGCTACCTGCCTCCCCATCCATCATGTCATTATGTTGAGCTGTCTGTCAGTCCCGGCATCCAACCACCAGGCTACCTGCCTCCCCATCCATCATGTCATTATGTTGAGCTGTCTGTCAGTCCCGGCATCCAACCACCAGGCTACCTGCCTCCCCATCCATCATGTCATTATGTTGAGCTGTCTGTCAGTCCCGGCATCCAACCACCAGGCTACTGTCAGTCCCGGCATCCAACCACCAGGCTACCTGCCTCCCCATCCATCATGTCATTATGTTGAGCTGTCTGTCAGTCCCGGCATCCAACCACCAGGCTACCTGCCTCCCCATCCATCATGTCATTATGTTGAGCTGTCTGTCAGTCCCGGCATCCAACCACCAGGCTACCTGCCTCCCCATCCATCATGTCATTATGTTGAGCTGTCTGTCAGTCCCGGCATCCAACCACCAGGCTACCTGCCTCCCCATCCATCATGTCATTATGTTGAGCTGTCTGTCAGTCCCGGCATCTAACCACCAGGCTACCTGCCTCCCCATCCATCATGTCATTATGTTGAGCTGTCTGTCAGTCCCGGCATCCAACCACCAGGCTACCTGCCTCCCCATCCATCATGTCATTATGTTGAGCTGTCTGTCAGTCCCGGCATCCAACCACCAGGCTACCTGCCTCCCCATCCATCATGTCATTATGTTGAGCTGTCTGTCAGTCCCGGCATCCAACCACCAGGCTACCTGCCTCCCCATCCATCATGTCATTATGTTGAGCTGTCTGTCAGTCCCGGCATCCAACCACCAGGCTACCTGCCTCCCCATCCATCATGTCATTATGTTGAGCTGTCTGTCAGTCCCGGCATCCAACCACCAGGCTACCTGCCTCCCCATCCATCATGTCATTATGTTGAGCTGTCTGTCAGTCCCGGCATCCAACCACCAGGCTACCTGCCTCCCCATCCATCATGTCATTATGTTGAGCTGTCTGTCAGTCCCGGCATCCAACCACCAGGCTACCTGCCTCCCCATCCATCATGTCATTATGTTGAGCTGTCTGTCAGTCCCGGCATCCGACCACCAGGCTACTGTCAGTCCCGGCATCCAACCACCAGGCTACCTGCCTCCCCATCCATCATGTCATTATGTTGAGCTGTCTGTCAGTCCCGGCATCCGACCACCAGGCTACCTGCCTCCCCATCCATCATGTTGAGCTGTCTGTCAGTCCCGGCATCCGACCACCAGGCTACCTGCCTCCCCATCCATCATGTCATTATGTTGAGCTGTCTGTCAGTCCCGGCATCCGACCACCAGGCTACCTGCCTCCCCATCCATCATGTCATTATGTTGAGCTGTCTGTCAGTCCCGGCATCCGACCACCAGGCTACCTGCCTCCCCATCCATCATGTCATTATGTTGAGCTGTCTGTCAGTCCCGGCATCCGACCACCAGGCTACCTGCCTCCCCATCCATCATGTCATTATGTTGAGCTGTCTGTCAGTCCCGGCATCCGACCACCAGGCTACCTGCCTCCCCATCCATCATGTCATTATGTTGAGCTGTCTGTCAGTCCCGGCATCCAACCACCAGGCTACCTGCCTCCCCATCCATCATGTCATTATGTTGAGCTGTCTGTCAGTCCCGGCATCCGACCACCAGGCTACCTGCCTCCCCATCCATCATGTCATTATGTTGAGCTGTCTGTCAGTCCCGACATCCGACCACCAGGCTACCTGCCTCCCCATCCATCATGTCATTATGTTGAGCTGTCTGTCAGTCCCGGCATCCAACCACCAGGCTACCTGCCTCCCCATCCATCATGTCATTATGTTGAGCTGTCTGTCAGTCCCGGCATCCGACCACCAGGCTACCTGCCTCCCCATCCATCATGTCATTATGTTGAGCTGTCTGTCAGTCCCGGCATCCAACCACCAGGCTACCTGCCTCCCCATCCATCATGTCATTATGTTGAGCTGTCTGTCAGTCCCGGCATCCAACCACCAGGCTACCTGCCTCCCATCCATCATGTCATTATGTTGAGCTGTCTGTCAGTCCCGACATCCTACCACCAGGCTACCTGCCTCCCCATCCATCATGTCATTATGTTGAGCTGTCTGTCAGTCCCGACATCCAACCACCAGGCTACCTGCCGCCCCATCCATCATGTCATTCATTATGTTGAGCTGTCTGTCAGTCCCGGCATCCAACCACCAGGCTACCTGCCTCCCCATCCATCATGTCATTATGTTGAGCTGTCTGTCAGTCCCGGCATCCAACCACCAGGCTACCTGCCTCCCCATCCATCATGTCATTATGTTGAGCTGTCTGTCAGTCCCGGCATCCGACCACCAGGCTACTGTCAGTCCCGGCATCCAACCACCAGGCTACCTGCCTCCTCATCCATCATGTCATTATGTTGAGCTGTCTGTCAGTCCCGGCATCCGACCACCAGGCTACTGTCAGTCCCGGCATCCAACCACCAGGCTACCTGCCTCCCCATCCATCATGTCATTATGTTGAGCTGTCTGTCAGTCCCGGCATCCAACCACCAGGCTGTCAGTCCCGGCATCCGACCACCAGGCTACCTGCCTCCCCATCCATCATGTCATTATGTTGAGCTGTCTGTCAGTCCCGACATCCGACCACCAGGCTACCTGCCTCCCCATCCATCATGTCATTATGTTGAGCTGTCTGTCAGTCCCGGCATCCTACCACCAGGCTACCTGCCTCCCCATCCATCATGTCATTATGTTGAGCTGTCTTGTCAGTCCCGACATCCAACCACCAGGCTACCTGCCTCCCCATGTCATTATGTTGAGCTGTCTGTCAGTCCCGGCATCCAACCACCAGGCTACCTGCCGCCCCCATGTCATTATGTTGAGCTGTCTGTCAGTCCCGACATCCAACCACCAGGCTACCTGCCTCCCCATCCATCATGTCATTATGTTGAGCTGTCTGTCAGTCCCGGCATCCAACCACCAGGCTACCTGCCTCCTCATCCATCATGTCATTATGTTGAGCTGTCTGTCAGTCCCGGCATCCAACCACCAGGCTACCTGCCTCCTCATCCATCATGTCATTATGTTGAGCTGTCTGTCAGTCCCGGCATCCAACCACCAGGCTACCTGCCTCCCCATCCATCATGTCATTATGTTGAGCTGTCTGTCAGTCCCGGCATCCAACCACCAGGCTACTGTCAGTCCCGGCATCCGACCACCAGGCTACCTGCCTCCCCATCCATCATGTCATTGTGTTGAGCTGTCTGTCAGTCCCGGCATCCAACCACCAGGCTACCTGCCTCCCCATCCATCATGTCATTATGTTGAGCTGTCTGTCAGTCCCGGCATCCAACCACCAGGCTACCTGCCTCCCCATCCATCATGTCATTATGTTGAGCTGTCTGTCAGTCCCGACATCCAACCACCAGGCTACCTGCCTCCCCATCCACCATGTCATTATGTTGAGCTGTCTGTCAGTCCCGACATCCAACCACCAGGCTACCTGCCTCCCCATCCATCATGTCATTATGTTGAGCTGTCTGTCAGTCCCGGCATCCAACCACCAGGCTACCTGCCTCCCCATCCATCATGTCATTATGTTGAGCTGTCTGTCAGTCCCGGCATCCAACCACCAGGCTACCTGCCTCCCCATCCATCAGGCCTCCTCCCTGAGAAACACGATCAGGCCTCCTCCCTGAGAAACACGATCAGAGGTCCTAGACTATGAGCCTAGCATGGAACATGCTCAGCATCTAATACAGTCTTTATCCTTCCTCTGTCAGGCTTGCTCGGGGCGGGAGGAGGGGAGAGTGCTGCGTTGCAGAACGCCAACTCCAAGTGCAACGGGTTGCTTCCTGTCTGGGGCCTCATGTCCCAGCCTTCGCCACATGCCTGGCCAGGTAATGGCACACAGCAGGTTCATCATGTTCAGTAGGGCAAAGCCGAACAAATCAAAACCTCTGTTGTTGGACCAGATGTTCTCTAATTAACTTGGATGAAATTATTCATTGCCAAAAACAATATTATGAAATGAGAAATTTCATTTTGTCTCTTGAAATGCAATATAGGGCAAGCCTGTCTGTATAGGTTAGTCTGTATAGGGCAAGCCTGTCTGTGTAGGGCATGCCTGTCTGTATAGGTTAGTCTGTATAGGGCAAGCCTGTCTGTGTAGGGCATGCCTGTCTGTATAGGTTAGTCTGTATAGGGCAAGCCTGTCTCTGTAGGGCAAGCCTGTCTGTATAGGTTAGTCTGTATAGGGCAAGCCTGTCTCTGTAGGGCATGCCTGTCTGTATAGGTTAGTCTGTGTGTAGGGCATGCCTGTCTGTATAGGGCAAGCCCGTCTGTGTGTAGGGCATGCCTGTCTGTATAGGGCAGGCCTGTCTGTATATGTTAGTCTGTATAGGGCAGGCCTGTCTGTATAGGTTAGTCTGTATAGGGCAGGCCTGTCTCTATAGGTTAGTCTGTGTAGGGCATGCCTGTCTGTATAGGGCAGGTCTGTCTGTATAGGTTAGTCTGTATAGGGCAGGCCTGTCTGTATAGGTTAGTCTGTATAGGGCAGGCCTGTCTGTATAGGTTAGTCTGTGTAGGGCAGGCCTGTCTGTGTAGGGCATGCCTGTCTGTATAGGGCAGGCCTGTCTGTATAGGGCAGGTCTGTCTGTATAGGTTAGTCTGTATAGGGCAGGTCTGTCTGTATAGGTTAGTCTGTATAGGGCAGGCCTGTCTGTATAGGTTAGTCTGTATAGGGCAGACCTGTCTGTATAGGTTAGTCTGTATAGGGCAGGCCTTTCTGTATAGGTTAGTCTGTTTTGGGCAGGCCTGTCTGTATAGGTTTGTCTGTATAGGGCAGGCCTGTCTGTATAGGGCAGGCCTGTCTGTATAGGGCAGGTCTGTCTGTATAGGTTAGTCTGTATAGGGCAGGTCTGTCTGTATAGGTTAGTCTGTTTTGGGCAGGCCTGTCTGTTTTGGGCAGGCCTGTCTGTATAGGTTTGTCTGTATAGGGCAGGCCTGTCTGTATAGGGCAGGTCTGTCTGTATAGGTTAGTCTGTATAGGGCAGGCCTGTCTGTATAGGTTAGTCTGTATTGGGCAGGCCTGTCTGTATAGGTTAGTCTGTATAGGGCAGGCCTGTCTGTATAGGTTAGTCTGTGTAGGGCAGGCCTGTCTGTGTAGGGCATGCCTGTCTGTATAGGGCAGGCCTGTCTGTATAGGGCAGGTCTGTCTGTATAGGTTAGTCTGTATAGGGCAGGTCTGTCTGTATAGGTTAGTCTGTTTTGGGCAGGCCTGTCTGTTTTGGGCAGGCCTGTCTGTATAGGTTTGTCTGTATAGGGCAGGTCTGTCTGTATAGGTTAGTCTGTTTTGGGCAGGCCTGTCTGTTTTGGGCAGGCCTGTCTGTATCCAGGCCTGTCTGTATAGGTTAGTCTGTTTTGGGCAGGCCTGTCTGTATAGGTTTGTCTGTATAGGGCAGGCCTGTCTGTATAGGGCAGGTCTGTCTGTATAGGTTAGTCTGTATAGGGCAGACCTGTCTGTATAGGTTAGTCTGTTTTGGGCAGGCCTGTCTGTAGCAATATTTTACATCTACACTACTCTTAACTGCGATAGCCATACTTTTTAAAATAAGCATGTATTTTATAAACACAACATACACATTCAAACAACTACATACATCACACTTGCCCAGCCTCACTAGCCCCCATCCCTATCTCCAACGCCCCCATCCCTATCTCCAACGCCCCCAACCCTATCTCCAACGCCCCCATCCCTATCTCCAACGCCCCCATCCCTATCTCCAACGCCCCCATCCCCATCTCCAACGCCCCCATCCCCATCTCCAACGCCCCCATCCCCGTCTCCAACGCCCCCATCCCCGTCTCCAACGCCCCCATCCCCGTCTCCAACGCCCCCATCCCCGTCTCCAACGCCCCCATCCCCGTCTCCAACGCCCCCATCCCCGTCTCCAACGCCCCCATCCCCGTCTCCAACGCCCCCATCCCCATCTCCAACGCCCCCATCCCCGTCTCCAACGCCCCCATCCCCGTCTCCAACGCCCCCATCCCCATCTCCAACGCCCCCATCTCCAACGCCCCCATCCCCATCTCCAACGCCCCCATCCCCGTCTCCAACGCCCCCATCCCCGTCTCCAACGCCCCCATCCCCGTCTCCAACGCCCCCATCCCCCAACGCCCCCCCCATCTCCAACGCCCCCATCCCCGTCTCCAACGCCCCCATCCCCGTCTCCAACGCCCCCATCCCCATCTCCAACGCCCCCAACCCCGTCTCCAACGCCCCCATCCCCGTCTCCAACGCCCCCATCCCCGTCTCCAACGCCCCCATCCCCGTCTCCAACGCCCCCATCCCCAACGCCCCCATCCCCGTCTCCAACGCCCCCATCCCCATCTCCAACGCCCCCAACCCCGTCTCCAACGCCCCCATCCCCGTCTCCAACGCCCCCATCCCCGTCTCCAACGCCCCCATCCCCGTCTCCAACGCCCCCATCCCCGTCTCCAACGCCCCCATCCCCGTCTCCAACGCCCCCATCCCCGTCTCCCAACGCCCCCATCCCCGTCTCCAACGCCCCCATCCCCGTCTCCAACGCCCCCATCCCCGTCTCCAACGCCCCCATCCCCGTCTCCATCCCCCATCCCCGTCTCCACGCCCCCATCCCCGTCTCCATCGCCCCCATCCCCGTCTCCAACGCCCCCATCCCCGTCTCCAACGCCCCCATCCCCGTCTCCAACGCCCCCACCCCCGTCTCCAACGCCCCCATCCCCGTCTCCATCGCCCCCATCCCCGTCTCCAGCGCCCCCATCCCCGTCTCCATCGCCCCCATCCCCGTCTCCATCGCCCCCATCCCCGTCTCCAACGCCCCCAACCCCGTCTCCAACGCCCCCATCCCCGTCTCCAACGCCCCCATCCCCGTCTCCAACGCCCCCATCCCCGTCTCCAACGCCCCCATCCCCATCTCCAACGCCCCCATCCCCATCTCCAACGCCCCCATCCCCATCTCCAACGCCCCCATCCCCATCTCCAACGCCCCCATCCCCATCTCCAACGCCCCCATCCCTATCTCCAACGCCCCCATCCCTTTCTCCCACATGGCCTCAAACTGTACCATTACCACACAGTCTATCTTGAGCCAGTCCTAGCGTCATTATGTGAAGTGGTGCCTAATCATTGAGCCAGAGTCTGTCTTCATTCAGCATACAAAGGGGAAGAAAAGTCCACAGTGTTCATTTGAAGGACATAATATATTAACTGCTAATAGTTTACCAGTTATATAACATTAGAAAAAGAGGTTCTTCAGATTTGTTTTGCTCCGAAACCAAGTGAGAAATGTCCTCGAATGACCCAAATTTCAGAAGAAGAAGTGTGTTATTTTATAAATGTTGACTCGTAACTCTCCGTTTTCCTCTCACATGCTCTGGTCCCAGTTAAACCATAGCTTTAACGTGCCCTTGGCATTAGACTGATTCAGCAGCTGTGCTATAAGGTGTCGTGTTCAGCATGCTAATCTTTGTTTCGAACACCATATGCCACAAGTCTCCTTCCCCTTTGACAACAGCTGCTAAAGGCACTAGATCAGGAACCGCCGGAGTAGAGCCGGACTCACAGGGAGAGGAGGAGTGTGGGAAAACACCAGGCACTACTTAGATATGACCCCCAGGGGGTGCTGTAGAGAGACGCAACATGAGCACAGATAAGTGTCGGTTTATATTTCAACTGCAATGCTCTGCTTTAAAAAAAAACTTCAGTGAGTGCAAAACACGGCTGCTAGAATCTTGACTATAACCAAAAAATGTGATCATATTGCTCCAGTGCTAGCCTCTCTACACTGGCTTCCTGTTAAGGCAAGGGCTGATTTCAAGGTTTTACTGCAAACCTACAAAGCATTACATGGGCTTGCTCCTACCTATCTCTCTGATTTGGTCCTGCCGTACATACCTACACATATGCTACGGTCACAAGATGCAAGGCCTCCTTATGGTCTTTAGAATTTCTAAGCAAACAGCTGGAGGCAGGGCTTTCTCCTATAGAGCTCCATTTTTATGGAACGGTCTGCCTACCCATGTCAGAGACGCAAACTCGGTCTCAACCTTTAAGTCTTTACTGAAGACTCATCTCTTCAGTGGGCCATATGATTGAGTGTAGTCTGGCCCAGGAGTGTGAAGGTGAACGGAAAGGCTCTGGAGCAACGAACCGCCCTTGCGGTCTCTGCCTGGCCGGTTCCCCTCTCTCCACTGGGATTCTCTGCCTCTACCCCTATTACAGGGGCTGAGTCACTGGCTTACTGGGGCTCTTTCATACCGTCCCTAGGAGGGGTGCGTCGGTTGAGTCACTGACGTGATCTTCCTGTCTGGGGTGGCGCCCCCCCCCCTTGGGTTGGGCCGTGGCGGAGATCTTTGTGGGCTATACTCAGCCTTGTCTCAGGATGGTAAGTTGGTGGTTGAAGATATCCCTCTAGTGGTGTGGGGGCTGTGCTTTGGCAAAGTGGGTGGGGGTTAAATCCTGCCTGGTTGGCCCTGTCTGGGGGATTCGTCGGACGGGGCCACATTGTCTCAGCTTCCAGCATTTATGCTTCAAAAGTTTGTGTCGGGGACTAGGGTCAGTCTGTTATATCTGGAGTCCTGTGTGAATTTAAGTATGCTCCCTCTAATTCTGTCAGGACCTGAGCCCTAGGACCATGCCTCAGGACAACCTGGCCTGATGACTCCTTGCTGTCCCCAGTCCACCTGGTTGTGCTGTTGCTCCAGTTTAAACTATTCTGCCTGCGGCTATGGAACCCTGACCTGTTCACCGGACGTGCTACCTGTCCCAGACCTGCTGTTTTCGACTCTCTCTACTACACCTGCTGTCTCTTACTCTGAATGATCAGCTATGAAAAGCCAACTGACATTTACTCCTGTGGTGCTGACCTGTTGCACTCTCTACAACCACTTTGATTATTATTATTTGACCCTGCTGGTCATCTATGAACATTTGAAAATTTTGGCCATGTTCTGTTATAATCTCCACCTGGCACAGCCAGAAGAGGACTGGCCAACCCTCATAGCCTGGTTCCTCTCTAGGTTTCTTACTAGGTTCTGGTCTTTCTCGGGAGTTTTTCCTAGCCACCGTGCTTGCTGTTTGGGGTTTTAGGCTGGGTTTCTGTACAACACTTTGTGACATCGGCTGATGTTAAATTGGGCTTTATAAATAAATTTTGATGTATTTAATTTTCTTAAGCCTCATTTTAGATAATCCTTTGAAATTTCTATTTGATCACAGTTGATTATATTGAAATCAATACGCTAAGGTTAACCAAGTTCCTCAAACGGTAATGCACATCTGTTTTTTCCCTGCCTCTGAGCTTGTACCTCTGCACACTGCTTTAGGAGAGTTTAGCCCTTGTAAAACACTGTTCGAGTGCTTTACAGCACAGCTCCTCATTAAGTGGAGTTGTCCCTCAGTGCTCTGAGTGAAATATCACACACCAGCTTTAGTATCTCTATCACAGACCAGATTTAATAGAGCAGCTCTATCACAGACCAGCTTTAGTATCTCTATCACAGACCAGCTTTAGTATCTCTATCACAGACCAGCTTTAGTATCTCTATCACAGACCAGATTTAGTATCTCTATCACACACCAGCTTTAGTATCTCTATCACAGACCAGATTTAGTATCTCTATCACACACCAGCTTTAGTAGAGCAGCTCTATCACAGACCAGATTTAATAGAGCAGCTCTATCACAGACCAGATTTAATAGAGCAGCTCTATCACAGACCAGATTTAATAGAGCAGCTCTATCACAGACCAGATTTAATAGAGCAGCTCTATCACAGACCAGCTTTAGTATCTCTATCACAGACCAGATTTAATAGAGCAGCTCTATCACAGACCAGCTTTAGTATCTCTATCACAGACCAGATTTAATAGAGCAGCTCTATCACAGACCAGCTTTAGTATCTCTATCACAGACCAGATTTATTATCTGTATCACAGACCAGCTTTAATATGTCTATCACAGACCAGCTTTAGTAACTCTATCACAGACCAGATTTAATAGCTCTATCACAGACCAGCTTTAGTCTCTATCACAGACCAGATTTAATAGCTCTATCACAGAGCAGCTCTATCACAGACCAGATTTAGTATCTCTATCATAGACCAGCTTTAGTATCTCTATCATAGACCAGATTTAATAGAGCAGCTCTATCACAGACCAGCTTTAGTATCTCTATCACAGACCAGATTTAATAGTGCAGCTCTATCACAGACCAGCTTTAGTATCTCTATCACAGACCAGATTTAATAGAGCAGCTCTATCACAGACCAGCTTTAGTATCTCTATCACAGACCAGATTTAGTATCTCTATCACAGACCAGATTTAATAGAGCAGCTCTATCACAGACCAGCTTTAGCATCTCTATCACAGACCAGCTTTAGTATCTCTATCATAGACCAGATTTAATAGAGCAGCTCTATCACAGACCAGCTTTAGTATCTCTATCACAGACCAGCTTTAGTATCTCTATCACAGACCAGATTTAATATGTCTATCACAGACCAGCTTTAATAGCTCTATCACAGACCAGCTTTAATAGCTCTATCACAGACCAGCTTTAGTAGCTCTATCACAGACCAGCTTTAGTAGCTCTATCACAGACCAGATTTAATAGCTCTATCACAGAGCAGCTCTATCACAGACCAGCTTTAGTAGCTCTATCACAGAATAGCTTTAATAGCTCTATCACAGACCAGCTTTAATAGCGCTATCACAGACCAGCTTTAATAGCGCTATCACAGACCAGCTTTAATAGCTCTATCACAGACCAGCTTTAATAGCTCTATCACAGACCAGCTTTAATAGCTCTATCACAGACCAGCTTTAATAGCTCTATCACAGACCAGCTTTAATAGCTCTATCACAGACCAGCTTTAATAGCTCTATCACAGACCAGCTTTAGTAGCTCTATCACAGACTAGCTCTATCACAGACCAGCTTTAGTAGCTCTATCACAGACCAGCTCTTTCACAGACCTGCTCAGACCAGCTCTTTTCACAGACCTGCTCAGACCAGCTATCACAGACCAGCTTTAATAGCTCTATCACAGACCAGCTTTAATAGCTCTATCACAGACCAGCTTTAATAGCTCTATCACAGACCAGCTTTAATAGCTCTATCACAGACCAGCTTTAGTAGCTCTATCACAGACCAGCTTTAATAGCTCTATCACAGACCAGCTTTAATAGCTCTATCACAGACCAGCTTTAGTAGCTCTATCACAGACTAGCTCTATCACAGACCAGCTTTAATAGCTCTATCACAGACCAGCTTTAATAGCTCTATCACAGACCAGCTTTAGTAGCTCTATCACAGACCAGCTTTAGTAGCTCTATCACAGACCAGCTTTAATAGCTCTATCACAGACCAGCTTTAGTAGCTCTATCACAGACCAGCTTTAGTAGCTCTATCACAGACCAGCTTTAATAGCTCTATCACAGACCAGCTTTAATAGCTCTATCACAGACCAGCTCTATCACAGACCAGCTTTAGTAGCTCTATCACAGACCAGCTTTAATAGCTCTATCACAGACCAGCTTTAGTAGCTCTATCACAGACCAGCTTTAGTAGCTCTATCACAGACCAGCTGTAATAGCTCTATCACAGACCAGCTTTAATAGCTCTATCACAGACCAGCTTTAATAGCTCTATCACAGACCAGCTCTATCACAGACCAGCTTTAATAGCTCTATCACAGACCAGCTTTAATAGCTCTATCACAGACCAGCTTTAATAGCTCTATCACAGACCAGCTTTAATAGCTCTATCACAGACCAGCTTTAGTAGCTCTATCACAGACCAGCTTTAGTAGCTCTATCACAGACCAGCTTTAATAGCTCTATCACAGACCAGCTTTAGTAGCTCTATCACAGACCAGCTTTAGTAGCTCTATCACAGACCAGCTTTAGTAGCTCTATCACAGACCAGCTTTAATAGCTCTATCACAGACCAGCTTTAATAGCGCTATCACAGACCAGCTCTTTCACAGACCAGCTCTATCACAGACCAGCTTTATCACAGACCAGCTTTAATAGCTCTATCACAGACCAGCTTTAGTAACTCTATCACAGACCAGATTTAATAGCTCTATCCCAGAGCAGCTCTATCACAGACCAGCTTTAGTATCTCTATCACAGACCAGATTTAATATCTCTATCACAGACCAGATTTAATAGCTCTATCACAGAGCAGCTCTATCACAGACCAGCTTTAGTAGCTCTATCACAGACCAGCTTTAATAGCTCTATCACAGACCAGCTTTAATAGCGCTATCACAGACCAGCTTTAGTAGCTCTATCACAGACCAGCTTTAATAGCTCTATCACAGACCAGCTTTAGTAGCTCTATCACAGACCAGCTTTTCACAGACCAGCTCTATCTCAGACCAGCTCTATCACAGACCAGCTTTAATAGCTCTATCACAGACCAGCTCTATCACAGACCAGCTTTAATAGCTCTATCACAGACCAGCTTTAATAGCAGCTCTATCACAGACCAGCTTTAGTATCTCTATCACAGACCAGATTTAGTATCTCTATCACAGACCAGATTTAATAGCTCTATCACAGACCAGCTTTAGTATCTCTATCACAGACCAGATTTAGTATCTCTATCACAGACCAGATTTAATAGCTCTATCACAGACCAGATTTAGTATCTCTATCACAGACCAGATTTAGTATCTCTATCACAGACCAGATTTATTATCTGTATCACAGACCAGATTTAGTATCTCTATCACAGACCAGATTTAATAGAGCAGCTCTATCACAGACCAGATTTAGTATCTCTATCACAGACCAGATTTAATAGAGCAGCTCTATCACAGACCAGCTTTAGCATCTCTATCACAGACCAGATTTAGTATCTCTATCATAGACCAGCTTTAGTATCTCTATCATAGACCAGATTTATCACAGACCAGCTTTAGTATCTCTATCACAGACCAGATTTAGTATCTCTATCACAGACCAGATTTATTATCTGTATCACAGACCAGATTTATTATCTCTATCACAGACCATATTTAATAGAGCTCTATCACAGACCAGCTTTAGTATCTCTATCACAGACCAGCTTTAGTATCTCTATCACAGACCAGATTAATATGTCTATCACAGACCAGCTTTAGTAACTCTATCACAGACCAGATTTAATAGCTCTATCACAGAGCAGCTTTAGTATCTCTATCACAGACCAGCTTTAGTAGCTCTATCACAGACCAGATTTAGTATCTTTATCACAGACCAGATTTAATAGCTCTATCACAGAGCAGCTTTAGTAGCTCTATCACAGACCAGCTTTTCACAGACCAGCTCTATCACAGACCAGCTTTAATAGCTCTATCACAGACCAGCTTTAATAGCTCTATCACAGACCAGCTTTAATAGCTCTATCACAGACCAGCTTTAGTAGCTCTATCACAGACCAGCTTTAGTAGCTCTATCACAGACCAGCTTTAGTAGCTCTATCACAGACCAGCTTTAATAGCTCTATCACAGACCAGCTTTAGTAGCTCTATCACAGACCAGCTTTAATAGCTCTATCACAGACCAGCTTTAATAGCTCTATCACAGACCAGCTTTAATAGCTCTATCACAGACCAGCTTTAGTAGCTCTATCACAGACCAGCTTTAGTAGCTCTATCACAGACCAGCTTTAATAGCTCTATTACAGACCAGCTTTAGTAGCTCTATCACAGACCAGCTTTAGTAGCTCTATCACAGACCAGCTTTAATAGCTCTATCACAGACCAGCTTTAATAGCTCTATCACAGACCAGCTTTAGTAGCTCTATCACAGACCAGCTTTAATAGCTCTATCACAGACCAGCTTTAATAGGTCTATCACAGATCAGCTTTAGTAGCTCTATCACAGACCAGCTTTAATAGCGCTAGACCAGCTCTATCACAGACCAGCTTTAATAGCTCTATCACAGACCAGCTTTAGTAGCTCTATCACAGACCAGCTTTAGTAGCTCTATCACAGACCAGCTCTAGTAGCTCTATCACAGACCAGCTTTAATAGCTCTATCACAGACCAGCTTTAGTAGCTCTATCACAGACCAGCTTTAATAGCTCTAGCTCAGTAGCTCTATCACAGACCAGCTTTAATAGCTCTATCACAGACCAGCTTTAGTAGCTCTATCACAGACCAGCTTTAATAGCTCTATCACAGACCAGCTTTAATAGCTCTATCACAGACCAGCTTTAGTAGCTCTATCACAGACCAGCTTTAATAGCTCTATCACAGACCAGCTTTAATAGCTCTATCACAGACCAGCTTTAGTAGCTCTATCACAGACCAGCTCTATCACAGACCAGCTTTAATAGCTCTATCACAGACCAGCTCTATCACAGACCAGCTTTAATAGCTCTATCACAGACCAGCTTTAATAGCTCTATCACAGACCAGCTTTAATAGCTCTATTACAGACCAGCTTTAATAGCTCTATCACAGACCAGCTTTAGTAGCTCTATCACAGACCAGCTTTAATAGCTCTATCACAGACCAGCTTTAATAGCTCTATCACAGACCAGCTTTAGTAGCTCTATCACAGACCAGCTTTAGTAGCTCTATCACAGACCAGCTTTAGTAGCTCTATCACAGACCAGCTTTAATAGCTCTATCACAGACCAGCTTTAATAGAGCTATCACAGACCAGCTCTTTCACAGACCAGCTCTATCACAGACCAGCTTTATCACAGACCAGCTTTAGTAGCTCTATCACAGACCAGCTTTAGTAGCTCTATCACAGACCAGCTTTAGTAGCTCTATCACAGAGCAGCTCTATCACAGACCAGCTTTAGTATCTCTATCACAGACCAGATTTAATATCTCTATCACAGACCAGCTTTAATAGCTCTATCACAGACCAGCTTTATCACAGACCAGCTTTTAATAGCTCTATCACAGACCAGCTTTAATAGCTCTATCACAGACCAGCTTTCACAGACCAGATTTAATAGAGCAGCTCTATCACAGACCAGCTTTAGTATCTCTATCACAGACCAGATTTAATAGAGCAGCTCTATCACAGACCAGCTTTAGTATCTCTATCACAGACCAGCTTTAGTATCTCTATCACAGACCAGATTTAATAGAGCTCTATCACAGACCAGATTTAATAGAGCTCTATCACAGACCAGATTTAGTATCTCTATCACAGACCAGCTTTAGTATCTCTATCACAGACCAGATTTAGTATCTCTATCACAGACCAGATTTAATAGAGCAGCTCTATCACAGACCAGCTTTAGCATCTCTATCACAGACCAGATTTAGTATCTCTATCATAGACCAGCTTTAGTATCTCTATCATAGACCAGATTTAATAGCTCTATCACAGAGCAGCTCTAGTAGCTCTATCACAGAGCAGCTTTAGTATCTCTATCACAGACCAGATTTAGTATCTCTATCACAGACCAGATTTATTATCTGTATCACAGACCAGATTTAGTATCTCTATCACAGACCATATTTAATAGAGCAGCTCTATCACAGACCAGCTTTAGTATCTCTATCACAGACCAGATTTAGTATCTCTATCACAGACCAGATTTAGTATCTCTATCACAGACCAGATTTAATAGCTCTATCACAGAGCAGCTCTAGTAGCTCTATCACAGAGCAGCTTTAGTATCTCTATGACAGACCAGCTTTAGTAGCTCTATCACAGACCAGATTTAGTATCTCTATCACAGACCAGATTTAGTAGCTCTATCACAGACCAGCTTTAGTAGCTCTATCACAGACCAGCTTTAATAGCTCTATCACAGACCAGCTTTAAGACCAGCTCTATCACAGACCAGCTTTAATAGCTCTATCACAGAGCAGCTCTAGTAGCTCTATCACAGACCAGCTTTAGTATCTCTATCACAGACCAGCTTTAGTAGCTCTATCACAGACCAGCTTTAGTAGCTCTATCACAGACCAGCTTTAGTAACTCTATCACAGACCAGATTTAATAGCTCTATCACAGACCAGACCAGCTTTAGTATCTCTATCACAGACCAGATTTAATATCTCTATCACAGACCAGATTTAATAGCTCTATCACAGAGCAGCTCTATCACAGACCAGCTTTAGTAGCTCTATCACAGACCAGCTTTAATAGCTCTATCACAGACCAGATTTAATAGCTCTATCACAGACCAGCTTTAGTATCTCTATCACAGACCAGATTTAGTATCTCTATCACAGACCAGATTTATTATCTCTATCACAGACCAGATTTAATAGCTCTATCACAGATCAGCTTTAGTAGCTCTATCACAGACCAGCTTTAATAGCGCTATCACAGACCAGCTCTTTCACAGACCAGCTCTATCACAGACCAGCTTTAATAGCTCTATCACAGACCAGCTTTAATAGCTCTATCACAGACCAGCTTTAGTAGCTCTATCACAGACCAGCTTTAGTAGCTCTATCACAGACCAGCTTTAGTAGCTCTATCACAGACCAGCTTTAGTAGCTCTATCACAGACCAGCTTTAATAGCTCTATCACAGACCAGCTTTAGTAGCTCTATCACAGACCAGCTTTAGTAGCTCTATCACAGACCAGCTTTAGTAGCTCTATCACAGACCAGCTTTAGTAGCTCTATCACAGACCAGCTTTAATAGCTCTATCACAGACCAGCTTTAATAGCTCTATCACAGACCAGCTTTTCACAGACCAGCTCTATCACAGACCAGCTTTATCAGCTCTATCACAGACCAGCTTTAATAGCTCTATCACAGACCAGCTTTAGTAGCTCTATCACAGACCAGCTTTAATAGCTCTATCCCAGAGCTCTATCACAGACCAGCTTTAGTAGCTCTATCACAGACCAGCTTTAATAGCTCTATCACAGACCAGCTTTAATAGCTCTATCACAGAGCAGCTCTATCACAGACCAGCTTTAGTAGCTCTATCACAGACCAGCTTTAATAGCTCTATCACAGACCAGCTTTAATAGCTCTATCACAGACCAGCTTTAGTAGCTCTATCACAGACCAGCTTTAGTAGCTTATCACAGACCAGCTCTATCACAGACCAGCTTTAATAGCTCTATCACAGACCAGCTTTAGTAGCTCTATCACAGACCAGCTTTAGCATCTCTATCACAGACCAGCTTTAGTATCTCTATCACAGACCAGCTTTAATAGCTCTCTATCACAGACCAGCTTTAGTATCTCTATCACAGACCAGCTTTAGTATCTCTATCACAGACCAGATTTAATATGTCTATCACAGACCAGCTTTAATAGCTCTATCACAGAATAGCTTTAATAGCTCTATCACAGACCAGCTTTAGTAGCTCTATCACAGACCAGCTTTAATAGCGCTATCACAGACCAGCTTTAATAGCTCTATCACAGACCAGCTTTAATAGCTCTATCACAGACCAGCTTTAGTAGCTCTATCACAGACCAGCTTTAATAGCTCTATCACAGACCAGCTTTAATAGCTCTATCACAGACCAGCTTTAATAGCTCTATCACAGACCAGCTTTAATAGCTCTATCACAGACCAGCTCTATTACAGACCAGCTTTATCACAGACCAGCTTTAATAGCTCTATCACAGACCAGCTTTAATAGCTCTATCACAGACCAGCTTTAATAGCTCTATCACAGACCAGCTTTAGTAGCTCTATCACAGACCAGCTTTAGTAGCTCTATCACAGACCAGCTTTAATAGCTCTATCACAGACCAGCTTTAATAGCTCTATCACAGACCAGCTTTAGTAGCTCTATCACAGACCAGCTTTAGACCAGCTTTAATAGCTCTATCACAGACCAGCTTTAATAGCTCTATCACAGACCAGCTTTAGTAGCTCTATCACAGACCAGCTTTAGTAGCTCTATCACAGACCAGCTTTAGTAGCTCTATCACAGACCAGCTTTAATAGCTCTATCACAGACCAGCTTTAATAGCTCTATCACAGACCAGCTTTAATAGCTCTATCACAGACCAGCTCTATCACAGACCAGCTTTAATAGCTCTATTACAGACCAGCTTTAATAGCTCTATCACAGACCAGCTTTAGTAGCTCTATCACAGACCAGCTTTAGTAGCTCTATCACAGACCAGCTTTAATAGCTCTATCACAGACCAGCTTTAGTAGCTCTATCACAGACCAGCTTTAATAGCTCTATCACAGACCAGCTTTAGTAGCTCTATCACAGACCAGCTTTAGTAGCTCTATCACAGACCAGCTTTAGTAGCTCTATCACAGACCAGCTTTAATAGCTCTATCACAGACCAGCTTTAATAGCTCTATCACAGACCAGCTCTTTCACAGACCAGCTCTATCACAGACTCTATCACAGACCAGCTTTAATAGCTCTATCACAGACCAGCTTTAGTAACTCTATCACAGACCAGCTTTAATAGCTCTATCCCAGAGCAGCTCTATCACAGACCAGCTTTAGTATCTCTATCACAGACCAGATTTAATATCTCTATCACAGACCAGATTTAGTATCTCTATCACAGACCAGCTTTATCACAGACCAGCTTTAGTAGCTCTATCACAGACCAGCTTTAATAGCTCTATCACAGACCAGATTTAATAGCTCTATCACAGACCAGCTTTAGTAGCTCTATCACAGACCAGCTTTAGTATCTCTATCACAGACCAGCTTTAGTATCTCTATCACAGACCAGATTTAATAGAGCTCTATCACAGACCAGCTTTAGTATCTCTATCACAGTCCAGCTTTAGTATCTCTATCACAGACCAGCTTTAGTATCTCTATCACAGACCAGATTTAGTATCTCTATCACAGACCAGATTTAATAGAGCAGCTCTATCACAGACCAGCTTTAGTATCTCTATCACAGACCAGCTTTAGTATCTCTATCACAGACCAGCTTTAGTAGCTCTATCACAGACCAGATTTAATAGCTCTATCACAGAGCAGCTTTAGTATCTCTATGACAGACCAGCTTTAGTATCTCTATCACAGACCAGCTTTAGTATCTTTATCACAGACCAGATTTAATAGCTCTATCACAGAGCAGCTCTAGTAGCTCTATCACAGACCAGCTTTACAGACCAGCTCTATCACAGACCAGCTTTAATAGCTCTATCACAGACCAGCTTTAATAGCTCTATCACAGACCAGCTTTAGTAGCTCTATCACAGACCAGCTTTAGTAGCTCTATCACAGACCAGCTTTAGTAGCTCTATCACAGACCAGCTTTAGTAGCTCTATCACAGACCAGCTTTAATAGCTCTATCACAGACCAGCTTTAGTAGCTCTATCACAGACCAGCTTTAGTAGCTCTATCACAGACCAGCTTTAATAGCTCTATCACAGACCAGCTTTAATAGCTCTATCACAGACCAGCTTTAGTAGCTCTATCACAGACCAGCTTTAGTAGCTCTATCACAGACCAGCTTTAATAGCTCTATCACAGACCAGCTTTAGTAGCTCTATCACAGACCAGCTTTAGTAGCTCTATCACAGACCAGCTTTAATAGCTCTATCACAGACCAGCTTTAATAGCTCTATCACAGACCAGCTTTAGTAGCTCTATCACAGACCAGCTTTAGTAGCTCTATCACAGACCAGCTTTAATAGCTCTATCACAGACCAGCTTTAGTAGCTCTATCACAGACCAGCTTTAATAGCTATCACAGACCAGCTCTATCACAGACCAGCTTTAATAGCTCTATCACAGACCAGCTTTAGTAGCTCTATCACAGACCAGCTTTAGTAGCTCTATCACAGACCAGCTCTAGTAGCTCTATCACAGACCAGCTTTAATAGCTCTATTACAGACCAGCTTTAGTAGCTCTATCACAGACCAGCTTTAATAGCTCTAGCTCTAGTAGCTCTATCACAGACCAGCTTTAATAGCTCTATCACAGACCAGCTTTAGTAGCTCTATCACAGACCAGCTTTAGTAGCTCTATCACAGACCAGCTTTAGTAGCTCTATCACAGACCAGCTTTAATAGCTCTATCACAGACCAGCTTTAATAGAGCTATCACAGACCAGCTCTTTCACAGACCAGCTCTATCACAGACCAGCTTTATCACAGACCAGCTTTAATAGCTCTATCACAGACCAGCTTTAGTAACTCTATCACAGACCAGATTTAATAGCTCTATCCCAGAGCAGCTCTATCACAGACCAGCTTTAGTATCTCTATCACAGACCAGATTTAATATCTCTATCACAGACCAGATTTAGTATCTCTATCACAGACCAGCTTTATTATCTCTATCACAGACCAGCTTTAGTAGCTCTATCACAGACCAGCTTTAATAGCTCTATCACAGACCAGCTTTAATAGCTCTATCACAGACCAGACTATCACAGACCAGCTTTAGCAGCTCTATCACAGACCAGCTTTAGCATCTCTATCACAGACCAGCTTTAGTATCTCTATCATAGACCAGCTTTAATAGAGCAGCTCTATCACAGACCAGCTTTAGTATCTCTATCACAGTCCAGCTTTAGTATCTCTATCACAGACCAGATTTAGTATCTCTATCACAGACCAGATTTATTATCTCTATCACAGACCATATTTAATAGAGCAGCTCTATCACAGACCAGCTTTAGTATCTCTATCACAGACCAGCTTTAGTATCTCTATCACAGACCAGATTTAATATGTCTATCACAGACCAGCTTTAGTAACTCTATCACAGACCAGATTTAATAGCTCTATCACAGAGCAGCTTTAGTATCTCTATGACAGACCAGCTTTAGTAGCTCTATCACAGACCAGATTTAGTATCTTTATCACAGACCAGATTTAATAGCTCTATCACAGACCAGCTCTTTCACAGACCAGCTCTATCACAGACCAGCTTTAATAGCTCTATCACAGACCAGCTTTAATAGCTCTATCACAGACCAGCTTTAGTAGCTCTATCACAGACCAGCTTTAGTAGCTCTATCACAGACCAGCTCTAGTAGCTCTATCACAGACCAGCTCTAGTAGCTCTATCACAGACCAGCTTTAATAGCTCTATTACAGACCAGCTTTAGTAGCTCTATCACAGACCAGCTTTAATAGCTCTATCACAGACCAGCTTTAATAGCTCTATCACAGACCAGCTTTAATAGCTCTATCACAGACCAGCTTTAGTAGCTCTATCACAGACCAGCTTTAGTAGCTCTATCACAGACCAGCTTTAATAGCTCTATCACAGACCAGCTTTAGTAGCTCTATCACAGACCAGCTTTAGTAGCTCTATCACAGACCAGCTTTAATAGCTCTATCACAGACCAGCTTTAATAGCTCTATCACAGACCAGCTTTAGTAGCTCTATCACAGACCAGCTTTAATAGCTCTATCACAGACCAGCTTTAATAGCTCTATCACAGACCAGCTTTAGTAGCTCTATCACAGACCAGCTTTAATAGCTCTATCACAGACCAGACCAGCTTTAATAGCTCTATCACAGACCAGCTTTAGTAGCTCTATCACAGACCAGCTTTAGTAGCTCTATCACAGACCAGCTTTAGTAGCTCTATCACAGACCAGCTTTAATAGCTCTATTACAGACCAGCTTTAGTAGCTCTATCACAGACCAGCTTTAGTAGCTCTATCACAGACCAGCTTTAATAGCTCTATCACAGACCAGCTTTAGTAGCTCTATCACAGACCAGCTTTAATAGCTCTATCACAGACCAGCTTTAATAGCTCTATCACAGACCAGCTTTAGTAGCTCTATCACAGACCAGCTTTAATAGCTCTATCACAGACCAGCTTTAATAGCTCTATCACAGACCAGTAGCTTTCACAGACCAGCTCTATCACAGACCAGCTTTAATAGCTCTATCACAGACCAGCTCTATCACAGACCAGCTTTAATAGCTCTATCACAGACCAGCTTTAATAGCTCTATCACAGACCAGCTTTAATAGCTCTATTACAGACCAGCTTTAATAGCTCTATCACAGACCAGCTTTAGTAGCTCTATCACAGACCAGCTTTAGTAGCTCTATCACAGACCAGCTTTAATAGCTCTATCACAGACCAGCTTTAGTAGCTCTATCACAGACCGGCTTTAGTAGCTCTATCACAGACCAGCTTTAATAGCTCTATCACAGACCAGCTTTAGTAGCTCTATCACAGACCAGCTTTAGTAGCTCTATCACAGACCAGCTTTAATAGCTCTATCACAGACCAGCTTTAATAGAGCTATCACAGACCAGCTCTTTCACAGACCAGCTCTATCACAGACCAGCTTTATCACAGACCAGCTTTAATAGCTCTATCACAGACCAGCTTTAGTAACTCTATCACAGACCAGATTTAATAGCTCTATCCCAGAGCAGCTCTATCACAGACCAGCTTTAGTATCTCTATCACAGACCAGATTTAATATCTCTATCACAGACCAGATTTAATAGCTCTATCACAGAGCAGCTCTATCACAGACCAGCTTTAGTAGCTCTATCACAGAGTAGCTTTAATAGCTCTATCACAGACCAGCTTTAATAGCGCTATCACAGACCAGCTTTAATAGCTCTATCACAGACCAGCTTTAGTAGCGCTATCACAGACCAGCTCTTTCACAGACCAGCTCTATCTCAGACCAGCTCTATCACAGACCAGCTTTAATAGCTCTATCACAGACCAGCTCTATCACAGACCAGCTTTAATAGCTCTATCACAGACCAGCTTTAATAGCTCTATCACAGACCAGCTCTATCACAGACCAGCTTTAGTATCTCTATCACAGACCAGATGTATTATCTCTATCACAGACCAGATTTAATAGAGCAGCTCTATCACAGACCAGCTTTAGTATCTCTATCACAGACCAGATTTAGTATCTCTATCACAGACCAGATTTAATAGAGCAGCTCTATCACAGACCAGATTTAATAGAGCAGCTCTATCCAGACCAGCTTTAGTATCTCTATCACAGACCAGCTTTAGTATCTCTATCACAGACCAGATTTAGTATCTATATCACAGACCAGATTTAATAGAGCAGCTCTATCACAGACCAGCTTTAGTATCTCTATCACAGACCAGATTTAGTATCTCTATCATAGACCAGCTTTAGTATCTCTATCATAGACCAGATTTAATAGAGCAGCTCTATCACAGACCAGCTTTAGTATCTCTATCACAGACCAGCTTTAGTATCTCTATCACAGACCAGATTTAGTATCTCTATCACAGACCAGATTTATTATCTGTATCACAGACCAGATTTAGTATCTCTATCACAGACCATATTTAATAGAGCAGCTCTATCACAGACCAGCTTTAGTATCTCTATCACAGACCAGATTTAATATGTCTATCACAGACCAGCTTTAGTAACTCTATCACAGACCAGATTTAGTATCTCTATCACAGACCAGATTTAATAGCTCTATCACAGAGCAGCTCTAGTAGCTCTATCACAGAGCAGCTTTAGTATCTCTATGACAGACCAGCTTTAGTAGCTCTATCACAGACCAGATTTAGTATCTTTATCACAGACCAGATTTAATAGCTCTATCACAGACCAGATTTAATAGCTCTATCACAGACCAGCTTTAATAGCGCTATCACAGACCAGCTCTTTCACAGACCAGCTCTATCACAGACCAGCTTTAATAGCTCTATCACAGAGCAGCTCTAGTAGCTCTATCACAGACAGCTTTAGTATCTCTATGACAGACCAGCTTTAGTAGCTCTATCACAGACCAGCTTTAGTAGCTCTATCACAGACCAGCTCTAGTAACTCTATCACAGACCAGATTTAATAGCTCTATCCCAGAGCAGCTCTATCACAGACCAGCTTTAGTATCTCTATCACAGACCAGATTTAATATCTCTATCACAGACCAGATTTAATAGCTCTATCACAGAGCAGCTCTATCACAGACCAGCTTTAGTAGCTCTATCACAGACCTTTAATAGCTCTATCACAGACCAGATTTAATAGCTCTATCACAGACCAGCTTTAGTATCTCTATCACAGACCAGATTTAGTATCTCTATCACAGACCAGATTTATTATCTTTATCACAGACCAGATTTAATAGCTCTATCACAGACCAGATTTAGTAGCTCTATCACAGACCAGCTTTAATAGCGCTATCACAGACCAGCTCTTTCACAGACCAGCTCTATCACAGACCAGCTTTAATAGCTCTATCACAGACCAGCTTTAATAGCTCTATCACAGACCAGCTTTAGTAGCTCTATCACAGACCAGCTTTAGTAGCTCTATCACAGACCAGCTCTAGTAGCTCTATCACAGACCAGCTTTAGTAGCTCTATCACAGACCAGCTTTAATAGCTCTATCACAGACCAGCTTTAGTAGCTCTATCACAGACCAGCTTTAGTAGCTCTATCACAGACCAGCTTTAGTAGCTCTATCACAGACCAGCTTTAGTAGCTCTATCACAGACCAGCTTTAATAGCTCTATCACAGACCAGCTTTAATAGCGCTATCACAGACCAGCTCTTTCACAGACCAGCTCTATCACAGACCAGCTTTATCACAGACCAGCTCTATCACAGACCAGCTTTAATAGCTCTATCACAGACCAGCTTTAGTAACTCTATCACAGACCAGATTTAATAGCTCTATCCCAGAGCAGCTCTATCACAGACCAGCTTTAGTATCTCTATCACAGACCAGATTTAATAGCTCTATCACAGAGCAGCTCTATCACAGACCAGCTTTAGTAGCTCTATCACAGACCAGCTTTAATAGCTCTATCACAGACCAGATTTAATTCTATCACAGACCAGCTTTAGCTCTATCACAGACCAGCTTTAGTAGCTCTATCACAGACCAGCTTTAATAGCTATCACAGACCAGATTTAATAGCTCTATCACAGACCAGCTTTAGTAGCTCTATCACAGACCAGCTTTAGCATCTCTATCACAGACCAGCTTTAGTATCTCTATCATAGACCAGATTTAATAGAGCAGCTCTATCACAGACCAGCTTTAGTATCTCTATCACAGACCAGCTTTAGTATCTCTATCACAGACCAGATTTAATATGTCTATCACAGACCAGCTTTAGTAACTCTATCACAGACCAGATTTAATAGCTCTATCACAGAGCAGCTCTATCACAGACCAGCTTTAGTATCTCTATCACAGACCAGATTTAATAGCTCTATCACAGAGCAGCTCTATCACAGACCAGCTTTAGTAGCTCTATCACAGAATAGCTTTAATAGCTCTATCACAGACCAGCTTTAATAGCGCTATCACAGACCAGCTTTAATAGCGCTATCACAGACCAGCTTTAATAGCTCTATCACAGACCAGCTTTAATAGCTCTATCACAGACCAGCTTTAATAGCTCTATCACAGACCAGCTTTAATAGCTCTATCACAGACCAGCTTTAATAGCTCTATCACAGACCAGCTTTAGTAGCTCTATCACAGACCAGCTTTAATAGCTCTATCACAGACCAGCTTTAATAGCTCTATCACAGACCAGCTTTAATAGCTCTATCACAGACCAGCTTTAGTAGCTCTATCACAGACCAGCTTTAGTAGCTCTATCACAGACCAGCTTTAATAGCTCTATCACAGACCAGCTTTAATAGCTCTATCACAGACCAGCTTTAGTAGCTCTATCACAGACCAGCTCTATCACAGACCAGCTTTAATAGCTCTATCACAGACCAGCTTTAATAGCTCTATCACAGACCAGCTTTAGTAGCTCTATCACAGACCAGCTTTAGTAGCTCTATCACAGACCAGCTTTAGTAGCTCTATCACAGACCAGCTTTAATAGCTCTATCACAGACCAGCTTTAATAGCTCTATCACAGACCAGCTTTAATAGCTCTATCACAGACCAGCTCTATCACAGACCAGCTTTAATAGCTCTATCACAGACCAGCTTTAATAGCTCTATCACAGACCAGCTTTAGTAGCTCTATCACAGACCAGCTTTAGTAGCTCTATCACAGACCAGCTTTAGTAGCTCTATCACAGACCAGTTTTAGTAGCTCTATCACAGACCAGCTTTAATAGCTCTATCACAGACCAGCTTTAGTAGCTCTATCACAGACCAGCTTTAGTAGCTCTATCACAGACCAGCTTTAGTAGCTCTATCACAGACCAGCTTTAATAGCTCTATCACAGACCAGCTTTAATAGCTCTATCACAGACCAGCTTTAGTAGCTTTCACAGACCAGCTCTATCACAGACCAGCTTTAGTAACTCTATCACAGACCAGATTTAATAGCTCTATCCCAGAGCAGCTCTAGACCAGCTTTAGTATCTCTATCACAGACCAGCTTTAATATCTCTATCACAGACCAGATTTAATAGCTCTATCACAGACCAGATTTAATAGCTCTATCACAGAGCAGCTCTATCACAGACCAGCTTTAGTAGCTCTATCACAGAGTAGCTTTAATAGCTCTATCACAGACCAGCTTTAATAGCGCTATCACAGACCAGCTTTAATAGCTCTATCACAGACCAGCTTTAGTAGCTCTATCACAGACCAGCTTTAATAGCTCTATCACAGACCAGCTTTTCACAGACCAGCTCTATCTCAGACCAGCTCTATCACAGACCAGCTTTAATAGCTCTATCACAGACCAGCTCTATCACAGACCAGCTTTAATAGCTCTATCACAGACCAGCTTTAATAGCTCTATCACAGACCAGCTCTATCACAGACCAGCTTTAGTATCTCTATCACAGACCAGATTTAGTATCTCTATCACAGACCAGATTTAATAGAGCAGCTCTATCACAGACCAGCTTTAGTATCTCTATCACAGACCAGATTTAGTATCTCTATCACAGACCAGATTTAATAGAGCAGCTCTATCACAGACCAGCTTTAGTATCTCTATCACAGACCAGCTTTAGTATCTCTATCACAGACCAGATTTAGTATCTCTATCACAGACCAGATTTAGTATCTCTATCACAGACCAGATTTAATAGAGCAGCTCTATCACAGACCAGCTTTAGCATCTCTATCACAGACCAGATTTAGTATCTCTATCATAGACCAGCTTTAGTATCTCTATCATAGACCAGATTTAATAGAGCAGCTCTATCACAGACCAGCTTTAGTATCTCTATCACAGACCAGATTTAATATTGCAGCTCTATCACAGACCAGCTTTAGTATCTCTATCACAGACCAGATTTATTATCTGTATCACAGACCAGATTTAGTATCTCTATCACAGACCAGATTTAATAGAGCAGCTCTATCACAGACCAGATTTAGTATCTCTATCACAGACCAGATTTATAGAGCAGCTCTATCACAGACCAGCTTTAGCATCTCTATCACAGACCAGATTTAGTATCTCTATCATAGACCAGCTTTAGTATCTCTATCATAGACCAGATTTAATAGAGCAGCTCTATCACAGACCAGCTTTAGTATCTCTATCACAGACCAGCTTTAGTATCTCTATCACAGACCAGATTTAGTATCTCTATCACAGACCAGATTTATTATCTCTATCACAGACCATATTTAATAGAGCAGCTCTATCACAGACCAGCTTTAGTATCTCTATCACAGACCAGCTTTAGTATCTCTATCACAGACCAGCTTTAATATGTCTATCACAGACCAGATTTAATAGCTCTATCACAGACCAGCTTTAGTATCTCTATCACAGACCAGCTTTAGTAGCTCTATCACAGACCAGCTTTAGTATCTTTATCACAGACCAGATTTAATAGCTCTATCACAGAGCAGCTTTAGTAGCTCTATCACAGACCAGCTCTTTACAGACCAGCTCTATCACAGACCAGCTTTAATAGCTCTATCACAGACCAGCTTTAATAGCTCTATCACAGACCAGCTTTAGTAGCTCTATCACAGACCAGCTTTAGTAGCTCTATCACAGACCAGCTTTAATAGCACTATTACAGACCAGCTTTAGTAGCTCTATCACAGACCAGCTTTAATAGCTCTATCACAGACCAGCTTTAGTAGCTCTATCACAGACCAGCTTTAGTAGCTCTATCACAGACCAGCTTTAGTAGCTCTATCACAGACCAGCTTTAATAGCTCTATCACAGACCAGCTTTAATAGAGCTATCACAGACCAGCTCTTTCACAGACCAGCTCTATCACAGACCAGCTTTATCACAGACCAGCTTTAATAGCTCTATCACAGACCAGCTTTAGTAACTCTATCACAGACCAGATTTAATAGCTCTATCCCAGAGCAGCTCTATCACAGACCAGCTTTAGTATCTCTATCACAGACCAGATTTAATATCTCTATCACAGACCAGATTTAATAGCTCTATCACAGACCAGATTTAATAGCTCTATCACAGAGCAGCTCTATCACAGACCAGCTTTAGTAGCTCTATCACAGAGTAGCTTTAATAGCTCTATCACAGACCAGCTTTAGTAGCTCTATCACAGACCAGCTTTAATAGCGCTATCACAGACCAGCTTTAATAGCTCTATCACAGACCAGCTTTAGTAGCGCTATCACAGACCAGCTCTTTCACAGACCAGCTCTATCTCAGACCAGCTCTATCACAGACCAGCTTTAATAGCTCTATCACAGACCAGCTTTAATAGCTCTATCACAGACCAGCTCTATCACAGACCAGCTTTAGTATCTCTATCACAGACCAGATGTATTATCTCTATCACAGACCAGATTTAATAGAGCAGCTCTATCACAGACCAGCTTTAGTATCTCTATCACAGACCAGATTTAGTATCTCTATCACAGACCAGATTTAATAGAGCAGCTCTATCCAGACCAGCTTTAGTATCTCTATCACAGACCAGCTTTAGTATCTCTATCACAGACCAGATTTAGTATCTCTATCACAGACCAGATTTAATAGAGCAGCTCTATCACAGACCAGCTTTAGCATCTCTATCACAGACCAGATTTAGTATCTCTATCATAGACCAGCTTTAGTATCTCTATCATAGACCAGATTTAATAGAGCAGCTCTATCACAGACCAGCTTTAGTATCTCTATCACAGACCAGATTTAATATCTCTATCACAGACCAGATTTAGTATCTCTATCACAGACCAGATTTATTATCTGTATCACAGACCAGATTTAGTATCTCTATCACAGACCAGATTTAATAGAGCAGCTCTATCACAGACCAGATTTAGTATCTCTATCACAGACCAGATTTAATAGAGCAGCTCTATCACAGACCAGCTTTAGCATCTCTATCACAGACCAGATTTAGTATCTCTATCACAGACCAGCTTTAGTATCTCTATCACAGACCAGATTTAATAGAGCAGCTCTATCACAGACCAGCTTTAGTATCTCTATCACAGTCCAGCTTTAGTATCTCTATCACAGACCAGATTTAGTATCTCTATCACAGACCATATTTAATAGAGCAGCTCTATCACAGACCAGCTTTAGTATCTCTATCACAGACCAGCTTTAGTATCTCTATCACAGACCAGATTTAATATGTCTATCACAGACCAGATTTAATAGCTCTATCACAGAGCAGCTTTAGTATCTCTATGACAGACCAGCTTTAGTAGCTCTATCACAGACCAGATTTAGTATCTTTATCACAGACCAGATTTAATAGCTCTATCACAGACCAGCTTTAATAGCGCTATCACAGACCAGCTCTTTCACAGACCAGCTCTATCACAGACCAGCTTTATCACAGACCAGCTTTAATAGCTCTATCACAGACCAGCTTTAGTAGCTCTATCACAGACCAGCTTTAGTAGCTCTATCACAGACCAGCTTTAATAGCTCTATCACAGACCAGCTTTAATAGCGCTATCACAGACCAGCTTTAATAGCTCTATCACAGACCAGCTTTAATAGCTCTATCACAGACCAGCTTTAATAGCTCTATCACAGACCAGCTTTAGTAGCTCTATCACAGACCAGCTTTAGTAGCTCTATCACAGACCAGCTTTAGTAGCTCTATCACAGACCAGCTTTAATAGCTCTATCACAGACCAGCTTTAGTAGCTCTATCACAGACCAGCTTTAGTAGCTCTATCACAGACCAGCTTTAGTAGCTCTATCACAGACCAGCTTTAATAGCTCTATCACAGACCAGCTTTAATAGCTCTATCACAGACCAGCTTTAGTAGCTCTATCACAGACCAGCTTTAGTAGCTCTATCACAGACCAGCTTTAATAGCTCTATCACAGATCAGCTTTAGTAGCTCTATCACAGACCAGCTTTAATAGCGCTATCACAGACCAGCTCTATCACAGACCAGCTTTAATAGCTCTATCACAGACCAGCTTTAGTAGCTCTATCACAGACCAGCTTTAGTAGCTCTATCACAGACCAGCTTTAGTAGCTCTATCACAGACCAGCTCTAGTAGCTCTATCACAGACCAGCTTTAATAGCTCTATTACAGACCAGCTTTAGTAGCTCTATCACAGACCAGCTTTAATAGCTCTAGCTCTAGTAGCTCTATCACAGACCAGCTTTAATAGCTCTATTACAGACCAGCTTTAGTAGCTCTATCACAGACCAGCTTTAATAGCTCTATCACAGACCAGCTTTAATAGCTCTATCACAGACCAGCTTTAGTAGCTCTATCACAGACCAGCTTTAATAGCTCTATCACAGACCAGCTTTAATAGCTCTATCACAGACCAGCTTTAGTAGCTCTATCACAGACCAGCTCTATCACAGACCAGTTTTAGTAGCTCTATCACAGACCAGCTTTAGTAGCTCTATCACAGACCAGCTCTATCACAGACCAGCTTTAATAGCTCTATCACAGACCAGCTTTAGTAGCTCTATCACAGACCAGCTTTAATAGCTCTATTACAGACCAGCTTTAATAGCTCTATCACAGACCAGCTTTAGTAGCTCTATCACAGACCGGTTTTAGTAGCTCTATCACAGACCAGCTTTAATAGCTCTATCACAGACCAGCTTTAGTAGCTCTATCACAGACCAGCTTTAGTAGCTCTATCACAGACCAGCTTTAGTAGCTCTATCACAGACCAGCTTTAATAGCTCTATCACAGACCAGCTTTAATAGCGCTATCACAGACCAGCTCTTTCACAGACCAGCTCTATCACAGACCAGCTTTATCACAGACCAGCTCTATCACAGACCAGCTTTAATAGCTCTATCACAGACCAGCTTTAGTAACTCTATCACAGACCAGATTTAATAGCTCTATCCCAGAGCAGCTCTATCACAGACCAGCTTTAGTATCTCTATCACAGACCAGATTTAATATCTCTATCACAGACCAGATTTAATAGCTCTATCACAGAGCAGCTCTATCACAGACCAGCTTTAGTAGCTCTATCACAGAGCAGCTTTAATAGCTCTATCACAGACCAGCTTTAATAGCTCTATCACAGACCAGCTTTAATAGCTCTATCACAGACCAGCTTTAATAGCTCTATCACAGACCAGCTTTAATAGCGCTATCACAGACCAGCTCTTTCACAGACCAGCTCTATCTCAGACCAGCTCTATCACAGACCAGCTTTAATAGCTCTATCACAGACCAGCTTTAATAGCTCTATCACAGACCAGCTCTATCACAGACCAGCTTTAGTATCTCTATCACAGACCAGATTTAATAGAGCAGCTCTATCACAGACCAGCTTTAGTATCTCTATCACAGACCAGATTTAGTATCTCTATCACAGACCAGATTTAATAGAGCAGCTCTATCACAGACCAGCTTTAGTATCTCTATCACAGACCAGCTTTAGTATCTCTATCACAGACCAGATTTAATAGAGCAGCTCTATCACAGACCAGCTTTAGCATCTCTATCACAGACCAGATTTAGTATCTCTATCATAGACCAGCTTTAGTATCTCTATCATAGACCAGATTTAATAGAGCAGCTCTATCACAGACCAGCTTTAGTATCTCTATCACAGACCAGCTTTAGTATCTCTATCACAGACCAGATTTAGTATCTCTATCACAGACCAGATTTATTATCTGTATCACAGACCAGATTTAGTATCTCTATCACAGACCAGATTTAATAGAGCAGCTCTATCACAGACCAGATTTAGTATCTCTATCACAGACCAGATTTAATAGAGCAGCTCTATCACAGACCAGCTTTAGCATCTCTATCACAGACCAGATTTAGTATCTCTATCATAGACCAGCTTTAGTATCTCTATCATAGACCAGATTTATCACAGACCAGCTTTAGTATCTCTATCACAGACCAGATTTAGTATCTCTATCACAGACCAGATTTAGTATCTCTATCACAGACCAGATTTATTATCTGTATCACAGACCAGATTTAGTATCTCTATCACAGACCATATTTAATAGAGCAGCTCTATCACAGACCAGCTTTAGTATCTCTATCACAGACCAGATTTAATATGTCTATCACAGACCAGCTTTAGTAACTCTATCACAGACCAGATTTAGTATCTCTATCACAGACCAGATTTAATAGCTCTATCACAGAGCAGCTCTATCACAGAGCAGCTTTAGTATCTCTATGACAGACCAGCTTTAGTAGCTCTATCACAGACCAGATTTAGTATCTTTATCACAGACCAGATTTAATAGCTCTATCACAGACCAGCTTTAATAGCTCTATCACAGACCAGCTTTAATAGCTCTATCACAGACCAGCTCTATTAGCTCTATCACAGACCAGCTTTAATAGCTCTATCACAGACCAGCTTTAATAGCTCTATCACAGACCAGCTTTAATAGCTCTATCACAGACCAGCTTTAATAGCTCTATCACAGACCAGCTTTAGTAGCTCTATCACAGACCAGCTTTAATAGCTCTATCACAGACCAGCTTTAATAGCTCTATCACAGACCAGCTTTAGTAGCTCTATCACAGACCAGCTTTAGTAGCTCTATCACAGACCAGCTTTAATAGCTCTATCACAGACCAGCTTTAATAGCTCTATCACAGACCAGCTTTAATAGCTCTATCACAGACCAGCTCTATCACAGACCAGCTTTAATAGCTCTATCACAGACCAGCTTTAATAGCTCTATCACAGACCAGCTTTAGTAGCTCTATCACAGACCAGCTTTAGTAGCTCTATCACAGACCAGCTTTAATAGCTCTATCACAGACCAGCTTTAGTAGCTCTATCACAGACCAGCTTTAGTAGCTCTATCACAGACCAGCTGTAATAGCTCTATCACAGACCAGCTTTAATAGCTCTATCACAGACCAGCTTTAATAGCTCTATCACAGACCAGCTCTATCACAGACCAGCTTTAGTAGCTCTATCACAGACCAGCTTTAATAGCTCTATCACAGACCAGCTTTAGTAGCTCTATCACAGACCAGCTTTAGTAGCTCTATCACAGACCAGCTTTAGTAGCTCTATCACAGACCAGCTGTAATAGCTCTATCACAGACCAGCTTTAATAGCTCTATCACAGACCAGCTTTAATAGCTCTATCACAGACCAGCTTTAATAGCTCTATTACAGACCAGCTTTAATAGCTCTATCACAGACCAGCTTTAGTAGCTCTATCACAGACCAGCTTTAGTAGCTCTATCACAGACCAGCTTTAATAGCTCTATCACAGACCAGCTTTAGTAGCTCTATCACAGACCGGTTTTAGTAGCTCTATCACAGACCAGCTTTAATAGCTCTATCACAGACCAGCTTTAGTAGCTCTATCACAGACCAGCTTTAGTAGCTCTATCACAGACCAGCTTTAGTAGCTCTATCACAGACCAGCTTTAATAGCTCTATCACAGACCAGCTTTAATAGAGCTATCACAGACCAGCTCTTTCACAGACCAGCTCTATCACAGACCAGCTTTATCACAGACCAGCTTTAATAGCTCTATCACAGACCAGCTTTAGTAACTCTATCACAGACCAGATTTAATAGCTCTATCCCAGAGCAGCTCTATCACAGACCAGCTTTAGTATCTCTATCACAGACCAGATTTAATATCTCTATCACAGACCAGATTTAATAGCTCTATCACAGACCAGCTTTAGTAGCTCTATCACAGAGTAGCTTTAATAGCTCTATCACAGACCAGCTTTAATAGCTCTATCACAGACCAGCTTTAATAGCTCTATCACAGACCAGCTTTAATAGCTCTATCACAGACCAGCTTTAATAGCTCTATCACAGACCAGCTTTAATAGCTCTATCACAGACCAGCTTTAGTAGCTCTATCACAGACCAGCTTTAATAGCGCTATCACAGACCAGCTCTTTCACAGACCAGCTCTATCTCAGACCAGCTCTATCACAGACCAGCTTTAATAGCTCTATCACAGACCAGCTTTAATAGCTCTATCACAGACCAGCTCTATCACAGACCAGATTTAATAGAGCAGCTCTATCACAGACCAGCTTTAGTATCTCTATCACAGACCAGATTTATTAACTCTATCACAGACCAGATTTAATAGCTCTATCCCAGAGCAGCTCTATCACAGACCAGCTTTAGTATCTCTATCACAGACCAGATTTAATATCTCTATCACAGACCAGATTTAATAGCTCTATCACAGAGCAGCTCTATCACAGACCAGCTTTAGTAGCTCTATCACAGACCAGCTTTAGTAGCTCTATCACAGAGTAGCTTTAATAGCTCTATCACAGACCAGCTTTAATAGCGCTATCACAGACCAGCTTTAATAGCTCTATCACAGACCAGCTTTAGTAGCGCTATCACAGACCAGCTCTTTCACAGACCAGCTCTATCTCAGACCAGCTCTATCACAGACCAGCTTTAATAGCTCTATCACAGACCAGCTCTATCACAGACCAGCTTTAATAGCTCTATCACAGACCAGCTTTAATAGCTCTATCACAGACCAGCTCTATCACAGACCAGCTTTAGTATCTCTATCACAGACCAGATGTATTATCTCTATCACAGACCAGATTTAGTATCTCTATCACACACCAGCTTTAGTATCTCTATCACAGACCAGATTTAGTATCTCTATCACAGACCAGATTTAGTATCTCTATCACAGACCAGATTTAGTATCTCTATCACAGACCAGATTTAATAGAGCAGCTCTATCACAGACCAGCTTTAGCATCTCTATCACAGACCAGATTTAGTATCTCTATCATAGACCAGCTTTAGTATCTCTATCATAGACCAGATTTAATAGAGCAGCTCTATCACAGACCAGCTTTAGTATCTCTATCACAGACCAGCTTTAGTATCTCTATCACAGACCAGATTTAGTATCTCTATCACAGACCAGATTTATTATCTGTATCACAGACCAGATTTAGTATCTCTATCACAGACCAGATTTAATAGAGCAGCTCTATCACAGACCAGATTTAGTATCTCTATCACAGACCAGATTTAATAGAGCAGCTCTATCACAGACCAGCTTTAGCATCTCTATCACAGACCAGATTTAGTATCTCTATCATAGACCAGCTTTAGTATCTCTATCATAGACCAGATTTAATAGAGCAGCTCTATCACAGACCAGCTTTAGTATCTCTATCACAGACCAGCTTTAGTATCTCTATCACAGACCAGATTTAGTATCTCTATCACAGACCAGATTTATTATCTGTATCACAGACCAGATTTAGTATCTCTATCACAGACCATATTTAATAGAGCAGCTCTATCACAGACCAGCTTTAGTATCTCTATCACAGACCAGATTTAATATGTCTATCACAGACCAGCTTTAGTAACTCTATCACAGACCAGATTTAGTATCTCTATCACAGACCAGATTTAATAGCTCTATCACAGAGCAGCTCTAGTAGCTCTATCACAGAGCAGCTTTAGTATCTCTATGACAGACCAGCTTTAGTAGCTCTATCACAGACCAGATTTAGTATCTTTATCACAGACCAGATTTAATAGCTCTATCACAGACCAGCTCTTTCACAGACCAGCTCTATCACAGACCAGCTTTAATAGCTCTATCACAGACCAGCTTTAATAGCTCTATCACAGACCAGCTTTAATAGCTCTATCACAGACCAGCTTTAATAGCTCTATCACAGACCAGCTTTAATAGCTCTATCACAGACCAGCTTTAATAGCTCTATCACAGACCAGCTTTAATAGCTCTATCACAGACCAGCTTTAGTAGCTCTATCACAGACCAGCTTTAGTAGCTCTATCACAGACCAGCTTTAATAGCTCTATCACAGACCAGCTTTAATAGCTCTATCACAGACCAGCTTTAGTAGCTCTATCACAGACCAGCTCTATCACAGACCAGCTTTAATAGCTCTATCACAGACCAGCTTTAATAGCTCTATCACAGACCAGCTTTAGTAGCTCTATCACAGACCAGCTTTACTAGCTCTATCACAGACCAGCTTTAATAGCTCTATCACAGACCAGCTTTAGTAGCTCTATCACAGACCAGCTTTAATAGCTCTATCACAGACCAGCTTTAATAGCTCTATCACAGACCAGCTTTAATCTCTATCACAGACCAGCTTTAATAGCTCTATTACAGACCAGCTTTAATAGCTCTATTACAGACCAGCTTTAGTAGCTCTATCACAGACCAGCTTTAGTAGCTCTATCACAGACCAGCTTTAATAGCTCTATCACAGACCAGCTTTAGTAGCTCTATCACAGACCGGTTTTAGTAGCTCTATCACAGACCAGCTTTAATAGCTCTATCACAGACCAGCTTTAGTAGCTCTATCACAGACCAGCTTTAGTAGCTCTATCACAGACCAGCTTTAGTAGCTCTATCACAGACCAGCTTTAATAGCTCTATCACAGACCAGCTTTAATAGATCTATCACAGACCAGCTCTTTCACAGACCAGCTCTATCACAGACCAGCTCTATCACAGACCAGCTTTAATAGCTCTATCACAGACCAGCTTTAGTAACTCTATCACAGACCAGATTTAATAGCTCTATCCCAGAGCAGCTCTATCACAGACCAGCTTTAGTATCTCTATCACAGACCAGATTTAATATCTCTATCACAGACCAGATTTAATAGCTCTATCACAGACCAGATTTAATAGCTCTATCACAGACCAGCTTTAATAGCTCTATCACAGACCAGCTTTAATAGCTCTATCACAGACCAGCTTTAGTAGCTCTATCACAGACCAGCTTTAGTAGCTCTATCACAGAGTAGCTTTAATAGCTCTATCACAGACCAGCTTTAATAGCGCTATCACAGACCAGCTTTAATAGCTCTATCACAGACCAGCTTTAGTAGCTCTATCACAGACCAGCTTTAATAGCGCTATCACAGACCAGCTCTTTCACAGACCAGCTCTATCTCAGACCAGCTCTATCACAGACCAGCTTTAATAGCTCTATCACAGACCAGCTTTAATAGCTCTATCACAGACCAGCTCTATCACAGACCAGATTTAATAGAGCAGCTCTATCACAGACCAGCTTTAGTATCTCTATCACAGACCAGATTTATTATCTCTATCACAGACCAGATTTAATAGAGCAGCTCTATCACAGACCAGCTTTAGTATCTCTATCACAGACCAGATTTAGTATCTCTATCACAGACCAGATTTAATAGAGCAGCTCTATCCAGACCAGCTTTAGTATCTCTATCACAGACCAGCTTTAGTATCTCTATCACAGACCAGATTTAGTATCTATATCACAGACCAGATTTAATAGAGCAGCTCTATCACAGACCAGCTTTAGTATCTCTATCACAGACCAGATTTAGTATCTCTATCATAGACCAGCTTTAGTATCTCTATCATAGACCAGATTTAATAGAGCAGCTCTATCACAGACCAGCTTTAGTATCTCTATCACAGACCAGCTTTAGTATCTATATCACAGACCAGATTTAGTATCTCTATCACAGACCAGATTTATTATCTGTATCACAGACCAGATTTAGTATCTCTATCACAGACCAGATTTAATAGAGCAGCTCTATCACAGACCAGATTTAGTATCTCTATCACAGACCAGATTTAATAGAGCAGCTCTATCACAGACCAGCTTTAGCATCTCTATCACAGACCAGATTTAGTATCTCTATCATAGACCAGCTTTAGTATCTCTATCATAGACCAGATTTAATAGAGCAGCTCTATCACAGACCAGCTTTAGTATCTCTATCACAGACCAGCTTTAGTATCTCTATCACAGACCAGATTTAATAGAGCAGCTCTATCACAGACCAGATTTAGTATCTCTATCACAGACCAGATTTAATAGAGCAGCTCTATCACAGACCAGCTTTAGTATCTCTATCACAGACCAGCTTTAGTATATCACAGACCAGATTTAATATGTCTATCACAGACCAGCTTTAATAGCTCTATCACAGAGCAGCTTTAGTATCTCTATGACAGACCAGCTTTAGTAGCTCTATCACAGACCAGATTTAGTATCTTTATCACAGACCAGATTTAATAGCTCTATCACAGACCAGCTCTTTCACAGACCAGCTCTATCACAGACCAGCTTTAATAGCTCTATCACAGACCAGCTTTAATAGCTCTATCACAGACCAGCTTTAGTAGCTCTATCACAGACCAGCTTTAGTAGCTCTATCACAGACCAGCTCTAGTAGCTCTATCACAGACCAGCTCTATCACAGACCAGCTTTAATAGCTCTATCACAGACCAGCTTTAGTAGCTCTATCACAGACCAGCTTTAATAGCTCTATCACAGACCAGCTTTAATAGCTCTATCACAGACCAGCTTTAGTAGCTCTATCACAGACCAGCTCTAGTAGCTCTATCACAGACCAGCTCTAGTAGCTCTATCACAGACCAGCTTTAATAGCTCTATTACAGACCAGCTTTAGTAGCTCTATCACAGACCAGCTTTAGTAGCTCTATCACAGACCAGCTTTAGTAGCTCTATCACAGACCAGCTTTAATAGCTCTATCACAGACCAGCTTTAGTAGCTCTATCACAGACCAGCTTTAGTAGCTCTATCACAGACCAGCTTTAATAGCTCTATCACAGACCAGCTTTAATAGCTCTATCACAGATCAGCTTTAGTAGCTCTATCACAGACCAGCTTTAATAGCGCTATCACAGACCAGCTCTTTCACAGACCAGCTCTATCACAGACCAGCTTTAATAGCTCTATTACAGACCAGCTTTAGTAGCTCTATCACAGACCAGCTTTAATAGCTCTATCACAGACCAGCTTTAATAGCTCTATCACAGACCAGCTTTAATAGCTCTATCACAGACCAGCTTTAGTAGCTCTATCACAGACCAGCTTTAGTAGCTCTATCACAGACCAGCTTTAGTAGCTCTATCACAGACCAGCTTTAATAGCTCTATTACAGACCAGCTTTAGTAGCTCTATCACAGACCAGCTTTAGTAGCTCTATCACAGACCAGCTTTAGTAGCTCTATCACAGACCAGCTTTAATAGCTCTATCACAGACCAGCTTTAATAGCTCTATCACAGACCAGCTTTAGTAGCTCTATCACAGACCAGCTTTAATAGCTCTATCACAGACCAGCTTTAATAGCTCTATCACAGACCAGCTTTAGTAGCTCTATCACAGACCAGCTTTAATAGCGCTATCACAGACCAGCTCTATCACAGACCAGCTTTAATAGCTCTATCACAGACCAGCTTTAGTAGCTCTATCACAGACCAGCTTTAGTAGCTCTATCACAGACCAGCTTTAATAGCTCTATCACAGACCAGCTTTAATAGCGCTATCACAGACCAGCTTTAATAGCTCTAGCTCTAGTAGCTCTATCACAGACCAGCTTTAATAGCTCTATTACAGACCAGCTTTAGTAGCTCTATCACAGACCAGCTTTAATAGCTCTATCACAGACCAGCTTTAATAGCTCTATCACAGACCAGCTTTAGTAGCTCTATCACAGACCAGCTTTAATAGCTCTATCACAGACCAGCTTTAATAGCTCTATCACAGATCAGCTTTAGTAGCTCTATCACAGACCAGCTCTATCACAGACCAGTTTTAGTAGCTCTATCACAGACCAGTTTTAGTAGCTCTATCACAGACCAGCTCTATCACAGACCAGCTTTAGTAGCTCTATCACAGACCAGCTTTAATAGCTCTATCACAGACCAGCTTTAATAGCTCTATCACAGACCAGCTTTAATAGCTCTATCACAGACCGGCTTTAGTAGCTCTATCACAGACCGGTTTTAGTAGCTCTATCACAGACCAGCTTTAATAGCTCTATCACAGACCAGCTTTAGTAGCTCTATCACAGACCAGCTTTAGTAGCTCTATCACAGACCAGCTTTAGTAGCTCTATCACAGACCAGCTTTAATAGCTCTATCACAGACCAGCTTTAATAGAGCTATCACAGACCAGCTCTATCACAGACCAGCTTTATCACAGACCAGCTCTATCACAGACCAGCTTTAATAGCTCTATCACAGACCAGCTTTAGTAACTCTATCACAGACCAGATTTAATAGCTCTATCCCAGAGCAGCTCTATCACAGACCAGCTTTAGTATCTCTATCACAGACCAGATTTAATATCTCTATCACAGACCAGATTTAATAGCTCTATCACAGAGCAGCTCTATCACAGACCAGCTTTAGTAGCTCTATCACAGAGTAGCTTTAATAGCTCTATCACAGACCAGCTTTAATAGCTCTATCACAGACCAGCTTTAATAGCTCTATCACAGACCAGCTTTAGTAGCTCTATCACAGACCAGCTTTAGTAGCTCTATCACAGACCAGCTCTAACAGCTCTATCACAGAGCAGCTCTATCACAGACCAGCTTTAATAGCTCTATCACAGACCAGCTCTATCACAGACCAGCTTTAATAGCTCTATCACAGACCAGCTTTAATAGCTCTATCACAGACCAGCTCTATCACAGACCAATCACAGACCAGCTTTAGTATCTCTATCACAGACCAGATTTAATAGAGCAGCTCTATCACAGACCAGCTTTAGTATCTCTATCACAGACCAGATTTAGTATCTCTATCACAGACCAGATTTAATAGAGCAGCTCTATCCAGACCAGCTTTAGTATCTCTATCACAGACCAGATTTAGTATCTCTATCACAGACCAGATTTATTATCTGTATCACAGACCAGATTTAGTATCTCTATCACAGACCATATTTAATAGAGCAGCTCTATCACAGACCAGCTTTAGTATCTCTATCACAGACCAGATTTAATATGTCTATCACAGACCAGCTTTAGTAACTCTATCACAGACCAGATTTAATAGCTCTATCACAGAGCAGCTCTAGTAGCTCTATCACAGAGCAGCTTTAGTATCTCTATGACAGACCAGATTTAGTATCTCTATCACAGACCAGATTTATTATCTGTATCACAGACCAGATTTAGTATCTCTATCACAGACCATATTTAATAGAGCAGCTCTATCACAGACCAGCTTTAGTATCTCTATCACAGACCAGAGATTTAATAGAGCAGCTCTATCACAGACCAGCTTTAGCATCTCTATCACAGACCAGATTTAGTATCTCTATCATAGACCAGCTTTAGTATCTCTATCATAGACCAGATTTAATAGAGCAGCTCTATCACAGACCAGCTTTAGTATCTCTATCACAGACCAGCTTTAGTATCTCTATCACAGACCAGATTTAGTATCTCTATCACAGACCAGATTTATTATCTGTATCACAGACCAGATTTAGTATCTCTATCACAGACCAGATTTAATAGAGCAGCTCTATCACAGACCAGATTTAGTATCTCTATCACAGACCAGATTTAATATCTCTATCACAGACCAGCTTTAGCATCTCTATCACAGACCAGATTTAGTATCTCTATCATAGACCAGCTTTAGTATCTCTATCATAGACCAGATTTATCACAGACCAGCTTTAGTATCTCTATCACAGACCAGATTTAGTATCTCTATCACAGACCAGATTTATTATCTGTATCACAGACCAGATTTAGTATCTCTATCACAGACCATATTTAATAGAGCAGCTCTATCACAGACCAGCTTTAGTATCTCTATCACAGACCAGATTTAATATGTCTATCACAGACCAGCTTTAGTAACTCTATCACAGACCAGATTTAGTATCTCTATCACAGACCAGATTTAATAGCTCTATCACAGAGCAGCTCTAGTAGCTCTATCACAGAGCAGCTTTAGTATCTCTATGACAGACCAGCTTTAGTAGCTCTATCACAGACCAGATTTAGTATCTTTATCACAGACCAGATTTAATAGCTCTATCACAGACCAGCTTTAATAGCGCTATCACAGACCAGCTCTTTCACAGACCAGCTCTATCACAGACCAGCTTTAATAGCTCTATCACAGACCAGCTTTAATAGCTCTATCACAGACCAGCTTTAGTAGCTCTATCACAGACCAGCTTTAGTAGCTCTATCACAGATCAGCTCTAGTAGCTCTATCACAGACCAGCTTTAATAGCTCTATTACAGACCAGCTTTAGTAGCTCTATCACAGACCAGCTTTAATAGCTCTATCACAGACCAGCTTTAATAGCTCTATCACAGACCAGCTTTAGTAGCTCTATCACAGACCAGCTTTAGTATCTCTATCACAGACCAGATTTAGTATCTCTATCACAGACCAGATTTAATAGAGCAGCTCTATCACAGACCAGCTTTAGCATCTCTATCACAGACCAGATTTTAGTATCTCTATCATAGACCAGCTTTAGTATCTCTATCATAGACCAGATTTAATAGAGCAGCTCTATCACAGACCAGCTTTAGTATCTCTATCACAGACCAGATTTAGTATCTCTATCACAGACCAGCTTTAGTAGCTCTATCACAGACCAGCTTTAGTAGCTCTATCACAGACCAGCTCTAGTAGCTCTATCACAGACCAGCTTTAATAGCTCTATCACAGACCAGCTCTATCACAGACCAGCTTTAGTAGCTCTATCACAGACCAGCTTTAATAGCTCTATCACAGATCAGCTTTAGTAGCTCTATCACAGACCAGCTCTATCACAGACCAGTTTTAGTAGCTCTATCACAGACCAGTTTTAGTAGCTCTATCACAGACCAGCTTTAGTAGCTCTATCACAGACCAGCTCTATCACAGACCAGCTTTAGTAGCTCTATCACAGACCAGCTCTATCACAGACCAGCTTTAGTAGCTCTATCACAGACCAGCTCTATCACAGACCAGCTTTAGTAGCTCTTTGCACTAAACCGTCCTCTGCCATTTCCTCTCTAATTTCTGGGCTCAGCAGCAAACGGCTCAGCTCTGCCACACACACACACACACACATTTATCTCCAGAGGCAGGCTCTAGGCAGTGTGGTCTCCACAGTCATGGTACATTGATCTTGTGAAAAGCTCCCCAGCCACTGAGCCAAGGGATTATAACATCATCTATCTGGCACAGTACACACTAAAGCTGTACAACTCGTGTATAACATATTTGGTCAAACGGTTGTGATAGAGTTTTTATGCGCAAACATGACACAAGCGTTTTGAAGACACCGTACAATGGTTGTGTGAACGTGATTGGTTACAGGATCGGGGGCGTTTGAGTCTAATTCCTACTTCAGAAGGCTTGTGTCGTGTCTTTGGCTATGCCGGATTAAGTGATATGACATGCTATTCTATAAAATCATTTCTCTGTAATTAATATTACTTGATTGAGCTAATCATGTAAATGTAATTAACTAGAGAGTCAGGCACCACAAAATAATATTTAGAGCTGTTATCTTCCGAATAAACTCTTAAAGTAATATTTTCCATCAATAGCAGTCAATATTAATCGTCATCTTAATTCAGTCTCATCTGAAAGTTGTAAATTCTTGCTTATCTGCACAAACCCTGGCTAACAATTTGAACCGGCAATACAAATGTGGGTTTAATTATTTATTTACTAAATACCTAACAAATCACACAGAATTACATATACACATAATTAAATCATAACTTGATTACAAATGACGTCATAAAGGAAAACGTCCCCAGCGGGCGGAACAGATATGACAGCTTGTTACACAAAGGAAAGGGGGCTGGGTTTGAGTGAAAGAGCGGGAAGACTGAGTAACAAAGGAAAAGGGGCTGGGTTTGAGTGAAAGAGCGGGAAGACTGAGGAACAAAGGGAGAAGCTGTGTCTCTATCGTAAATACAGGATCTTATGCATTCTAAATTACCGCCCATTTGGAAAAGGAAAATGCAATAAATATTTACTCTGAGCTGCGCTTCGGTAGGTCGGTGGTAGATGGAAGGCCATGTTGCCCAACCGAGTCCTTTGAAGAGTGTCTCTGGTTGTCAATTAGATACGTTGTAGTAACGTCATTGGGTGATAGATCGAATACTCTGTCTGTTCCTTCCTAACCCTTGTTGCATCTGCTGTTGCTAACTCAACGGCTAGGAGGTATCACTGCTGTAGTGAATAAGAGTTCAAAGATCATACCATTCGCAACCAAGCTCACGCTGATGTTGGCTTCGTTCTGTAGTTATTATCTGAACCATTCTGACATTGGACCGTCGTCCTCACATCATCGGAACAGGAGGTTATATTGTCGTCAAGGGCTTATATAGGAAGGGAGAGGAGGGCGTGTTTGAAAAGTTTTATAGCCCATGTCTCTTCACAGGGGCGGGCCACTGATTGAGCAGAGCCATATCTTATGAAAACCCAAATCTCACATTTTAGAAGCTAAAATCACATTTCATCCCATCACGAATAATTACATATTCAAACATTTAAATTCCTCAGTAGGGTAGAGAGAGGAAAAAGGAGGGAAGAGGTAATTATGACTGTCATAAATCTTCCCCCCAGGCCAACGTCATGACACTTGTTTGACTCTAGTTCCTACTTCAGAATGCCCGTTTGACACTAGTTCCTACTTCAGAAGGTCCGTTTGACTCTAGGTCCTACTTCAGAAGGCTCCTACTTCAGAAGGCACTGCTCTAACCCAGATGGGTTAGGGCAGTGGGATTGCGATTGCGTCATCTGTGGACCTATTGGGGCGGTAAGCAAATTGGAGTAGGTCTATGGTGTCAGGTAGGTGTCACAAGAATTTTGCTATCTCAATGGTTGAACTCAACTATCACTCAAGCTTTGACCAATTCCCAGAGGTTGTAAGGCTCTGGTTAATGAAGAATTAGACAAAGTCTCAGATTCTGAAATAGATCAATACTTTATTCAGAGAGCGCTCTGTCTTCAAGATGAGAACAATCTTTTTATAGCACACACACATGAACTCACATCAGTAGAAACTCCACCTCTCTTTAGGTGGGCTGTAAGTTCACATACATTGTTTATCACCCTTCTGCAACATGTTTCATCATCTTCTGCAAGCCGTTTCTAACAGTTTTCCCGTTATTAGTTTCACCGTTATCACAAGTCGACAGTTCAGTTATCCTTGAACGTCTCAACTATACCCAGCTCATATTGCGAAATAGTAACACAATGGCCATTGTTTACCACACACATTATTGGATTATGACTAACACATTTCAGGGTGGAATACTTTAGTCATTATCTTAAACATACAAATGATTCCATCAGTAGGATGGAGGTGATATGCTCCTTGACTAGTCTCTCAAAGCACTTCATGATGACGGAAGTGAGTGCTATGGACGATAGTCGTTTTGCTCAGTTACCTTAGCTTTCTTGGGACAGGAACAAGGGTGGCCCTCTTGAAGCATGTGGGAACAGCAGACTGGGATAGGGATTGATTGAATATGTCCGTAAAGACACCAGCCAGCTGGTCTGCGCATGCCCTGAGGACGCGGCTATGGATGCCGGCAGCCTTGCGAGGGTTAGCACGTTTAAATGTTTTACTCACGTTGGCTGCGATGGAGAGCCCGCAGGCTTTGTTAGCGGGCCGTGGCACTAGGCCGATAGCAACAAAATGGAGTTGTGATCCGATTCGTCAAAAAGAGGGAGAGCTTTGTATGCGTCGCGGAGGTTAGAATAGAATAAATGTGTATGATGATATACCATTTTGAAGCGTGTGTACTTTAAAATTGTATTGCAAAAAACGAGCAGTTTTATCACAGCCGTTGTGTCAAATGTGTTGTACAACTAGTGCGTGAACTGGGCCTCTGACTAACACTGTGCTGTGTAGTGAAATTCTACAAGACATCATGCACCGACTCCCTGAGCTAGAAATCAGAATGCCAACAGGGCTATTGGGTTTTGTGTCAATCGCGAGACTGAAGGCTATAGACAAGTAATATCAACATGGCTTTATTTTGATCACTAATCTGATGAAATTATGAAGTGACCGGTTTTACAGGTGTCTCCTGTAATTATTGCACCACCCAAACTGAACTAAAGTGGCAAGACAAAGTATTAGATTAGTTAATTTCCTCAATAGTGCAGAAAACTCTAGGAAATCTGGCCTTCGGTTACAAACTGAAAAATATGTGGTGGAGTCCTTTACAGTTGAATGTTCACAGAGAGATATCATTTACATCAAAAATTAGGAGGGACATATTGTTCCCCATCCCCTCCCCATCCCTCCCCCCATCCCTCCCCCCCATCCCTCTCTCCCCCATCCCTCCCCCCCCTCTCCCCCATCCCCCCCATCCCCCATCCCTCTCCCCCCCCATCCCTCTCTCCCCCATCCCTCTCTCCCCCCCATCCCTCCCCCCATTCCCCCCCATCCCTCTCTCCCCCCATCCCTCTCCCCCATCCCTCTCCAAGGTGAAAGAGGCAGGGTATGGGAGCAGTATGCATTTTAAAACATCTTGTTTGGCTATCATCTCTCCGGGGTGGTGCTCGTCAAACACTCGCTCACAAACGACCTGAGGGCCTTGAGCCCTGCGTTTAACCACCGTCGCCTGTCGTTCTGCGGCCACCGCGGAGCTGGTCTCTTACCAGGATGGAGAGGAGATTAATGCTACGGTGGAGGTGAGCAAACACAAAGGACGATCCATCTGCCTCAGGACAGAGTGGGACAGCCCTGCTGTGCAGCGGGTGAGAATGTTGGCATAGCTATTTATCATGGTGTGACAATTACACACACACAGAGAGAGAGAGAGAGACACACAAGGTCAGAGGGCGCCCTGTCTCCCCTGAGGAACCAGCCCACCTCTACCCCTCATGTTGCCCCAACACACCCCAGACCCAGCACAGCTAGGGACCAGCCATGCCAGCACCCTGGAACACCAAGGACAAGCCCCACCTTTGATGGCGGTGGCATGGAGACCTGAGGAGGAGGAGGAGGAGAAGAAGAAGATGAGTGAAGCAGGGCCCTACCCTGGGTCATGTTATGTAGAGCTCACTGTCGCAAAACGTTTTGCCACGGGGAAAAACTGGGAAAAGTCAAGTAGCATCTCCTTTAAGAGGGCAATTCCAACCCGAGGTAAGCGCATGTTAGGCCGTGTCGAGACAGTTAATTCAGCTTTAGTATTCTGATCATGGAGCTCCAAGCGCATACATTTAAATGTAGCTTTTTAGAAGCGTCTACCGTGTCCGGACTCCCTTTATTCAAATGCCAGTATATATATATATGCTAACAACAACAAAACAACTGATGGCAGAAGCTAGCTAACTTTTACTGTAGCCAGTCAACCTCTGTAGCCAGTCAACCTCTGTAGCCAGTTAACCTCTGTAGCCAGTCAACCTCTGTAGCCAGTCAACCTCTGTAGCCAGTTAACCTCTGTAGCCAGTCAACCTCTGTAGCCAGTTAACCTCTGTAACCAGTCAACCTCTGTAGCCAGTTAACCTCTGTAGCCAGTCAACCTCTGTAGCCAGTCAACCTCTGTAGCCAGTCAACCTCTGTAGCTAGTCAACCTCTGTAGCTAGTTAACCTCTGTAGCGAGCCAGCAAGTAACGCTAAAGGTATTGCATAACTCCAGCCAAATATTGTTTTTTTCCCCCTTCTCAATATGAATTAGCTGGCAAGCATACGAGTCCAGCAAACATATTCCTCACACGCTAGGTATGCATTTCCTCCAACGCCAAAATGAAAAGGTGCCTCTCTCTCTCTGTCCCAAAACAGAGAGCTGATGTCGGAGATGTCGGAGAGCTGATGATATCGCCCCCCACGCTTCGGTAGCCTGACGTGTGTCCAGGCACACGGTGCTTCACCATCTCCTGAAGTGGTCAGCCAGATCTGAACACAATGCGTCTTGTCTTGGACTCGTCTTTTCAATGTAATCTTCGTATTCTGACAGCAGAAGTCTCATGTAAATGTCAAATGTAGTTCCGTGTTACGCTCTTTTCTCTCTGCGCATATTCTGACCTTGAATGTAAGCATGAGAATGATTATTTCTGTATTTATTTATTTGACGTTTATTTAACCAGGTAGGCAAGTTGAGAACAGCATATCATATGCTATTCCCCAGCTATTTCAATTGGATGGAGATCAAATATCTACAGAGCTACAGGTGTAAACTCGTACATCGCCTTGGTCCATACAATTGCCCTTATTTTAGCGCCCCAAAAACGTAATACTTCCAGATCAACTGTAATGTCAATACTATTGTAAAGCACAATTTCTCCCCTTTCCTACAGAATCAATTACACTACCCCCTATTTCAACCACACCTGTTGATGACAGGTGAATACAAATCGACCACACAGCCATGCAATGAGGGCGGCAGCGTAGCCTAGTGGTTAGAGCGTTGGACTAGTAACCGGAAGGTTGTGAGTTCAAATCCCCGAGCTGACAAGGTACAAATCTGGTTAAATAAAGGTAAAAAAAAAATAAAAAAAATGCAATCTACATAGAACAAACATAGACAGTAGAATGCCACCTTTCCAACAAGTCACTTCGGAAAAATGTATGCCCTGCTATAGAGCTGCCCCGGGCAACTGTAAGTGCTGTTATTGTGAAGTGGAAACATCGAGGCCACACACAAGCTCACAGAATGAGACCAGCAACTGCTAAAGCGTGTAAAGCTTTTCTCCATTGGACTGGAGCAGTGGAAATGGGTTCTCTGGCAGCCCGAATGCATAGTGCCAACTGTAAAGTTTGGCGGAGGAGGAATAATGGTCTGGAGCTGTTTTTCATGGTTCGGGACTCTTAGTTCCAGTGAAAGGGAATCTTAACGCTACGGCACACAACGACATTACGCTTGCAACAGTTTTGGGGAAGGCCCTTTCCTGTTTCAGCATGAAACAGGAAAGGGCACAATATGGGAGTGATTCAAGGCTGCAAGTGTAACGGATGTGAAACGGCTAGCTTAGTTAGCGGTGTGCGCTAAATAGCGTTTCAATCGGTTACGTCACTTGCTCTGAGACTGAAGTAGTAGTTCCCCTTTGCTCTGCAAGGGCCGCGGCTTTTGTGGAGCGATGGGTAACGATGCTTAGAGGGGTGACTGTTGTCGATGTGTGCAGAAGGTCCCTGGTTCGCGCCCGGGTATGGGCGAGGGGACGGACGTAAAGTTATTCTGTTACACAAGTTCATTTGCGGTATTGACCAATAGAAAAATCAGATCCGATTTTGGAACCAATCCTATATATCTCCTATAGGATATAATGTGTTAGGATTTGTTTCTTGGAATACGACAGGACGCATGTGATGGACATGAGGTGTAAAAGCCTCTGTCACACCGACGGTGAATTTTTTCCCGCGAAATGTGACGCAGCATTCGTCTGAAAATGTCAATGACAATAAAACGTTTCAGCGTTCACCTTCTGCTACCGTTTCTGTCAAGCCGTCTACAGCGTACAGTTTGATGCCCACGTTCGATGAATACAACGTGTGCACGGCAACCGGACGCACGGCAACCGGATACGCCGCGACTGCCAGTTCAGCGACGCAACTGCGTTCGGTTGTCAGTTACTGGTCTCCCCTCTACAACTCAGTTACTGGTCTCCCCCCTACAACTCAGTTACTGGTCTCCCCCCTACAACTCAGTTACTGGTCTCTCCCATTCAACTCAGTTACTGGTCTCTCCCCACTACAACTCAGTTACTGGTCTCTCCCCACTACAACTCAGAAACTGGTCTCTCCCATTCAACTCAGTTACTGGTCTCTCCCCACTACAACTCAGTTACTGGTCTCTCCCATTCAACTCAGTTACTGGTCTCTCCCATTCAATTCAGTTACTGGTCTCTCCCATACAACTCAGTTGCTGGTCTCTCCCATACAACTCAGTTACTGGTCTCTCCCCACTACAACTCAGTTACTGGTCTCTCCCCACTACAACTCAGTTACTGGTCTCTCCCCACTACAACTCAGTTACTGGTCTCTCCCATTCAACTCAGTTACTGGTCTCTCCCCACTACAACTCAGTTACTGGTCTCTCCCCACTACAACTCAGTTACTGGTCTCTCCCATACAACTCAGTTACTGGTCTCTCCCATACAACTCAGTTACTGGTCTCTCCCATACAACTCAGTTACTGGTCTCTCCCATACAACTCAGTTACTGGTCTCTCCCCACTACAACTCAGTTACTGGTCTCTCCCATACAACTCAGTTACTGGTCTCTCCCCACTACAACTCAGTTACTGGTCTCTCCCATTCAACTCAGTTACTGGTCTCTCCCATTCAACTCAGTTACTGGTCTCACCCCTACAACTCAGTTACTGGTCTCACCCCTACAACTCAGTTACTGGTCTCTCCCATTCAACTCAGTTACTGGTCTCTCCCCACTACAACTCAGTTACTGGTCTCTCCCATTCAACTCAGTTACTGGTCTCTCCCATTCAACTCAGTTACTGGTCTCTCCCCACTACAACTCAGTTACTGGTCTCTCCCATACAACTCAGTTACTGGTCTCTCCCCCTACAACTCAGTTACTGGTCTCACCCCTACAACTCAGTTACTGGTCTCTCCCATACAACTCAGTTACTGGTCTCTCCCCTACAACTCAGTTACTGGTCTCACCCCTACAACTCAGTTACTGGTCTCACCCCTACAACTCAGTTACTGGTCTCACCCCTACAACTCAGTTACTGGTCTCACCCCTACAACTCAGTTACTGGTCTCACCGCTACAACTCAGTTACTGGTCTCTCCCATTCAACTCAGTTACTGGTCTCACCCCTACAACTCAGTTACTGGTCTCACCGCTACAACTCAGTTACTGGTCTCTCCCATTCAACTCAGTTACTGGTCTCTCCCATACAACTCAGTTACTGGTCTCTCCCATAACTCAGTTACTGGTCTCACCCCTACAACTCAGTTACTGGTCTCTCCCATAACTCAGTTACTGGTCTCTCCCATAACTCAGTTACTGGTCTCTCCCATACAACTCAGTTACTGGTCTCTCCCATACAACTCAGTTACTGGTCTCTCCCATAACTCAGTTACTGGTCTCTCCCATAACTCAGTTACTGGTCTCTCAATTCTAAATGTCTGCCTGTGACATTCCACAGATCATCTGTGCTGCACATACTGTAATTGGACAGTACAGTGGTAATGCAGAGAGACGGTAAACACACTGTACAAACCCACTATGTAACGTCTCCAGTACAGTGAAATTGAGATGTAAAATGGCACTGATCTGTGAGGTTACAACTACCGGACACGTATACAGTTAGACAGTAATGGGGCACTCAAAAGGAGAGTTTCAAAAGACAAGAGTTCTGAAAGTGAGTTCGTTGTTCACCAGTCCAGCGCCATGTTTTTCATTATAGAGGGTCTATGATGTGAGGGAGGCCAGCAGAACTAATTATACCCTTCATCTGGGCTAGGGGCCAAATGGCTCCTTATTCACTACTTCTTACCAGGGCCCATAGGGCTCAACAGATATCATTTGGGACACATCAACACATCTAGGCTAGGAGCCAGAACGGCCAGGGTTATAAATCAGAGAAACAAAATCTACTGAACACAATGAAGACCTCGGGATTTAGTAGAGGCAGAGAGCTCAAGTGAAATAGAGAGAGAGGGAGGGTGGGGAGGCAGAGGGAGGGTGGGGAGGCAGAGGCAGAAGGGGAGGAAGAGGCAGAAGGGGAGGGAGAGAGGGAGGGAGAGACAGAAGGGGAGAGAGGGAGGGAGGGAGAGACAGAAGGGGAGAGAGGGAGAGAGAGGGAGGGAGAGACAGAAGGGGAGGGAGGGAGAGAGAGGGCGAGAGAGACAGAAGGGGAGGGAGGGAGGGAGGGAGGGAGGGAGGGAGGGAGGGAGGGAGGGGAGACAGAAGGGGAGGGAGGGAGAGAGGGAGGGAGAGACAGAAGGGGAGGGAGGGAGAGACAGAAGGGGAGGGAGGGAGAGGCAGAAGGGGAGGGAGGGAGAGAGGGAGGGAGAGACAGAAGGGGAGGGAGAGAGGGAGGGAGAGACAGAAGGGGAGGGAGGGAGGGAGGGGAGGGAGGGAGGGAGGGAGAGGCAGAAGGGAGGGAGGGAGGGAGAGGCAGAAGGGGAGGGAGAGAGGGAGGGAGAGACAGAAGGGGAGAGAGGGAGGGAGAGACAGAAGGAGAGACAGAAGGGGAGGGAGAGAGGGAGGGAAAGGCAGAAGGGGAGGGAGAGAGGGAGGGAAAGGCAGAAGGGGAGGGAGAGACAGAAGGAGGGAGAGACAGAAGGGGAGGGAGGGAGAGAGGGAGGGAGAGACAGAAGGGGAGGGAGGGAGGGAGAGGCAGAAGGGGAGAGAGGGAGGGAAAGGCAGATGGGGGGAGGGAGGGAGAGCGAGGCAGAAGGGGAGGGAGAGAGGGAGGGAGAGAGAGAGAGAGAGAGAGGGAGAGGGAGGGATAGAGGGGGGGAGGGAGAGAGGGAGAGAGGGAGGGGGAGACAGAAGGGGAGGGAGAGAGGGAGACAGAAGGGGAGGGAGACAGAAGGGGAGAGAGGGAGACAGAAGGGGAGGGAGACAGAAGGGGAGGGAGGGAGGGGAGACAGAAGGGGAGAGAGGGGCATCGGGCAAGCTGAGTTTGCGGCAGGCAGGACCCCTTGTGTGTGTGTGTGTGTGTGTGTGTGGCCTCCAGTGTGTGTTTAGAGCGGCTGAGGAATGTCTGGTCCGGGCCAGCGGGTCTGTTGGACTGCTTGCCGGTCGGTTGGTTGGTGCAGACAGGGACTCTAGATCAGCTATGAGAGGAATTCAGAGTACGAGATCATTAGAACCAAGAGAGATCCAACACAGTGGGAGGATACAGCAGCTGCCTTCTAACAGCACAGAGACACACAGAGGAAGAGACCCAGAGACACACAGAGGGAGAGACCCAGAGACACACAGAGGGAGAGACCCAGAGACACAAAGAGGGAGAGACCCAGAGACACACAGAGGGAGAGACCCAGAGATACAAAGAGGGAGAGACCCAGAGACACAAAGAGGGAGAGACCCAGAGACACAAAGAGGGAGAGACCCAGAGACACAAAGAGGGAGAGACCCAGAGACAAATAGAGGGAGAGACCCAGAGACAAATAGAGGGAGAGACCCAGAGACACAAAGAGGGAGAGACCCAGAGACACAAAGAGGGAGAGACCCAGAGACACAAAGAGGGAGAGACCCAGAGACAAATAGAGGGAGAGACCCAGAGACAGAGAGACCCAGAGACAAATAGAGGGAGAGACCCAGAGACACAAATAGAGGGAGAGACCCAGAGACACAAAGAGGGAGAGATCCAGAGACAAATAGAGGGAGAGATCCAGAGACAAATAGAGGGAGAGACCCAGAGACACAAATAGAGGGAGAGACCCAGAGATACAAAGAGGGAGAGACCCAGAGATACAAAGAGGGAGAGACCCAGAGACACACAGAGGGAGAGACCCAGAGACACAAAGAGGGAGAGACCCAGAGACAAATAGAGGGAGAGACCCAGAGACACAAATAGAGGGAGAGACCCAGAGATACAAAGAGGGAGAGACCCAGAGATACAAAGAGGGAGAGACCCAGAGACACACAGAGGGAGAGACCCAGAGATACAAAGAGGGAGAGACCCAGAGACAAATAGAGGGAGAGACCCAGAGACAAATAGAGGAAGAGACCCAGAGATACAAAGAGGGAGAGACCCAGAGATACAAAGAGGGAGAGACCCAGAGACACACAGAGGGAGAGACCCAGAGATACAAAGAGGGAGAGACCCAGAGACAAATAGAGGGAGAGACCCAGAGACAAATAGAGGGAGAGACCCAGAGATACAAAGAGGGAGAGACCCAGAGACACACAGAGGGAGAGACCCAGAGACACAGAGACCCAGAAACAAATAGAGGGAGACCCAGAGACACCCAGAGACACACAGAGGGAGAGACCCAGAGACACACAGGCAGGCAGACACACAGAGAGAGAGACCCAGAGACACACAGAGGGAGAGACCCAGAGACAAATAGAGGGAGAGACCCAGAGACAAATAGAGGGAGAGACCCAGAGATACAAAGAGGGAGAGACCCAGAGACACACAGAGGGAGAGACCCAGAGACACAGAGACCCAGAAACAAATAGAGGGAGACCCAGAGACACCCAGAGACACACAGAGGGAGAGACCCAGAGACACACAGGCAGGCAGACACACAGAGAGAGAGACCCAGAGACAAACAGACAGGCAGACACACACAGAGAGAGAGACCCAGAGACACAAATAAAATAAAGTAAGGACACAGAGAGACACCCCCAGGAGGAAGCAGGAGGGTCTACAGTTGACAGAGGGAAATTAACAGAGCCATGAAAAACCCCATTAGTATGATTGGAAGGATACACTCAAAATGTCTGTCCATGAAGACAGATCTAGAGACGACGAAACGCAAGTCTGTTACCATGAGCAATTCTGAGCCCAAGGACCACACGCAGCCAGAGCTGTTATGATGAAATCGCCTGAAGTGTCCCTCTGCTCTGGGATAAATAGAAGTGTCCCTCTGCTCTGGGATAAATAGAAGTGTCCCTCTGCTCTGGGATAAATAGAAGTGTCCCTCTGCTCTGGGATAAATAGAAGTGTTTCTCTGCTCTGGGATAAATAGAAGTGTTTCTCTGCTCTGGGATAAATAGAAGTGTCCCTCTGCTCTGGGATAAATAGAAGTGCCCCTCTGCTCTGGGATAAATAGAAGTGTCTCTCTGCTCTGGGATAAATAGAAGTGTCCCTCTGCTCTGGGATAAATAGAAGTGTCCCTCTGCTCTGGGATAAATATAAGTGCCCCTCTGCTCTGGGATAAATAGAAGTGCCCCTCTGCTCTGGGATAAATAGAAGTGTCTCTCTGCTCTGGGATAAATAGAAGTGTCCCTCTGCTCTGGGATAAATAGAAGTGTCCCTCTGCTCTGGGATAAATATAAGTGCCCCTCTGCTCTGGGATAAATATAAGTGCCCCTCTGCTCTGGGATAAATAGAAGTGTCCCTCTGCTCTGGGATAAATAGAAGTGCCCTCTGCTCTGGGATAAATAGAAGTGTCCCTCTGCTCTGGGATAAATAGAAGTGTCCCTCTGCTCTGGGATAAATAGAAGTGTCCCTCTGCTCTGGGATAAATAGAAGTGTCTCTCTGCTCTGGGATAAATAGATGATCAGCAAGAGCTTGAGAACAGCAGGACATACATTATAATGACAGACTGTCTGCGCAGTGGTCACCATGGAGATGAAAGGGTCAGGAAGTTCGACAACGAACGTACCTTTTGGAGAAATGTCCTCTGGTCTGATGAAACAAAAATAGAACTGTTTGGCCATAATGACCATCGTTATGTTTGGAGGAAAAAAGGGGAGGCTTGCAAGCCGAAGAACACCATCCCAACCGTGAAGCAAGGGGGTGGCAGCATCATGTTGTGGGGGTGGCAGCATCATGTTGTGGGGGTGGCAGCATCATGTTGTGGGTTGTGGGGGTGCTTCGCTGCAGGAGGGACTGGTGCACTTCACACAATATATGGCATCATGAGGTGGGAAAATTATGTGGATATATTGAAGCAACATCTCAAGACATCAGTCAGGAAGTCGCAAATGGGTCTTCCACAAATGGACAATGACCCCAAGCATACTTTCAAAGTTGTGGCAAAATGGCTTAAGGACAACAAAGTCAAGGTATTGGGGTGGCCATCACAAAGCCCTGACCTCAATCCTATAGAAAATTTGTGGGCAGAACTGAAAAAGCGTGTGCGAGCAAGGAGGCCTACAAACCTGACTCAGTTACACCTGCTCTGTCAGGAGGAATGGGCCAAAATTCAACCAATTTATTGTGGGAAGCTTGTGGAAGGCTACACGAAACATTTGTCCCAAGTTAAACAATTTAAAGACAGTGATACCAAATACTAATTGAGTGTATGTAAACTTCTGACCCACTGGGAATGTGATGAAAGAAAATAAAAGCTGAAATAAATCGTTCTCTCTACTATTATTCTGACATTTCACATTCTTAAAATAAAGTGGCTGACCTAAAACAGGGAATATTTACTAGGATTAAATGTCAGGAATAGTGATAAACTGAGTTTAAATGTATTTGGCTAAGGTGTATGTAAACTTCCGACTTCAACTGTAGCTACTAGCCTCTACGCTGCCACACACTCAACAGACTGCTGGGCGTGAGGTAAGAGGGAGACAGGGGTATGAGGTAGAATAGAAGACTGAGGACGAGGCTCTGTATCCTCAATACCTCTTTTAGACCACGGACAGACAACCGCATCCTTTTCACATTGCTATTCATAGCAAGAATGTTTTCAGACCATATTTCAGTGTGTGTGTGTGTGTGTGTGTCTCTGTGCCTGAGTGGTACACCACCAGATTTAGGAGGATGTGATTTGGGATGACATCGAGTCAGTCGTTCCATCGTTGAGGAGTGGGGATATATAATGAATTCAAGCAGCCAGTGGAGCTGTCGCTCTAAGCTCTCTCGGATGTTTCCTTGTGTCTTGTGGGGAGGTGAGCCTCAAGAGCTAAACAACAACAGGCACCAGCAGCTGTCACATGATCACGACTGACAACCTGGGGAATAGAGGGGAATTCTGAGGAACCTGTTTTCACGGAGGACAGGGAGTCATTTCCAGCCTGGTGAAATCCAGACTGAACTCTCCCTCAAGAGATAATGTAGCCTGGTGAAATCCAGACTGAACTCTCCCTCAAGAGATAATGTAGCCTGGTGAAATCCAGACTGAACTCTCCCTCAAGAGATAATGTAGCCTGGTGAAATCCAGACTGAACTCTCCCTCAAGAGATAATGTAGCCCGGTGAATCCAGATTGAATGTTACTCTGGAGATAATGTAGCCTGGTGAATTCCAAAAATGTATAGCGTTCAATCTGGATTTACCGGGCTACATTATCTCCGGAGTAACGATCAGTCTGGATTCACCGGGCTACATTATCTCCGGAGTAACGATCAGTCTGGATTCACCGGGCGACATTATCCCCGGAGTAACTTTCAGTCTGGATTCACCGGGCGACATTATCTCCGGAGTAACGATCAGTCTGGATTCACCGGGCTACATTATCTCCGGAGTAACGATCAGTCTGGATTCACCGTGGTTACATTATCTCCGGAGTAACTTTCAGTCTGGATTCACCGGGCTACATTATCTCCGGAACTTTCAGTCTGGATTCACCAGGCTACATTATCTCCGGAGTAACTTTCAGTCTGGATTCACCGGGCTACATTATCTCCGGAGTAACTTTCAGTCTGGATTCACCAGGCTACATTATCTCCGGAGTAACTTTCAGTCTGGATTCACCGGGCTACATTATCTCCGGAGTAACTTTCAGTCTGGATTCACCGGGCGACATTATCTCCGGAGTAACTATCAGTCTGGATTCAACGGGCGACATTATCTCCGGAGTAACGATCAGTCTGGATTCAACGGCGACATTAACTCCGGATTAATGTTCAGTCTGGATTCACCGGGCGACATTATCTCCGGAGTAACTTTCAGTCTGGATTCACCGGGCTACATTATCTCCGGAGTAACTTTCAGTCTGGATTCAACAGGCTACATTATCTCTGGAGTAACTTTCAGTCTGGATTCACCGGGCTACATTATCTCCGGAGTAACTTTCAGTCTGGATTCACAGGGCGACATTATCTCCAGAGTAACGATCAGTCTGGATTCACCGTGGTTACATTATCTCCGGAGTAACTTTCAGTCTGGATTCACCGGGCTACATTATCTCCGGAACTTTCAGTCTGGATTCACCAGGCTACATTATCTCCGGAGTAACTTTCAGTCTGGATTCAACGGGCGACATTATCTCCGGAGTAACGATCAGTCTGGATTCAACGGTGACATTATCTCCGGATTAATGTTCAGTCTGGATTCACCGGGCGACATTATCTCCGGAGTAACGATCAGTCTGGATTCACCGGGCGACATTATCTCCGGAGTAACTATCAGTCTGGATTCAACGGGCGACATTATCTCCGGAGTAACGATCAGTCTGGATTCACCGGGCTACATTATCTCCGGATTAATGTTCAGTCTGGATTCACCAGGCGACATTATCTCCGGAGTAACGATCAGTCTGGATTCACCGGGCTACATTATCTCCGGAGCAACTTTCGGTCTGGATTCACCGGGCTACATTATCTCCGGAGTAACAATCAGTCTGGATTCACCAGGCTACATTATCTCCGGAATAACTTTCAGTCTGGATTCACCGGGCGACATTATCTCCGGAGTAACGATCAGCATGGATTCACGGGGCTACATTATCTCCGGAGTAACGATCAGCCTGGATTCACCGGGCGACATTATCTCCGGATTCATGTTCAGTCTGGATTCACCGGGCTACATTATCTCCGGATTAATGTTCAGTCTGGATTCACCAGGCGACATTATCTCCGGAGTAACGATCAGTCTGGATTCACCGGGCTACATTATCTCCGGAGCAACTTTCGGTCTGGATTCACCGGGCCTGGATAACAATCAGTCTGGGGCTACATTATCTCCGGAATAACTTTCAGTCTGGATTCACCGGGCGACATTATCTCCGGAGTAACGATCAGCCTGGATTCACGGGGCTACATTATCTCCGGAGTAACGATCAGCCTGGATTCACCGGGCGACATTATCTCCGGATTCATGTTCAGTCTGGATTCACCGGGCTACATTATCTCCAGAGTAACTTTCAGTCTGGATTCACCAGGCTACATTATCTCCGGATTAACGATCAGTCGGCACTAGAGGAATTAATAATAGCTTCTCTAAATGACAGCTGTTGTTGTTGAAACGTGCCGTGCCTGCTGCCAGATTGCATGTGTATCCAATAATGACAAAGAAAACATTTTCTAGCATACATTACCAACAGGAAACGTCTAAATTAAAACCAATAACAAAAGTCTTGTGGTGTAACTTAAGTCATTTATTTTAATTCCACAAATTTTTGAAAAAAAAAAAATACAAAATACTCAAATGGAGAGAGAGAGAGAACACAGGAATCACAACTTTCGTATTATTTCTACTTTTTGTTTACATTGTCCCCATGGCGACTACTAATATATACAATAAGCTTCAAGATACCAGTTGTATATATAAATTCTGCTATTTCCGCTTTGAAAGAGAAGCTAAACAATTGACAACACTAAACATCCAAGGGTTTGGAGGAGAGGAAGAGGAGGAGGAGGAGAGGGATAGACCAAAAGGCTGGAGGAGGAGAGGAAGAGAGGGAGGAGGAAGAGGAGGAGGAGGAGAGGGATAGACTAAAAGGCTGGAGGAGGAAGAGAGGGAGGAGGAAGAGGAGGAGGAGGAGAGGGATAGACTAAAAGGCTGGAGGAGGAAGAGAGGGAGGAGGAAGAGGAGGAGGAGGAGAGGGATAGACTAAAAGGCTGGAGGAGGAAGAGAGGGAGGAGGAAGAGGAGGAGGAGGAGAGGGATAGACTAAAAGGCTGGAGGAGGAGGAGGAGGAGGAGGAAGAGAGGGATGGACTAAAAGGCTGGAGGAGGAGGAAGAGAGGGATGGACTAAAAGGCTGGAGGAGGAGAGGAAGAGAGGGATAGACTAAAAGGCTGGAAGAGGAGAGGAAGAGAGGGAGGAGGAAGAGGAGGAGGAGGAGAGGGATAGACTAAAAGGCTGGAGGGGAGGAGAAGGAGGAGGAGGAAGAGAGGGATGGACTAAAAGGCTGGAGGAGGAGAGGAAGAGAGGGAGAGACTAAAAGGCTGGAAGAGGAGAGGAAGAGAGGGAGGAGGAAGAGGAGGAGGAGGAGAGGGATAGACTAAAAGGCTGGAGGAGGAGAGGAAGAGAGGGAGGAGGAAGAGGAGGAGAGGGATAGACTAAAAGGCTGGAGGAGGAGAGGAAGAGAGGGAGGAGGAAGAGGAGGAAGAGAGGGATGGACTAAAAGGCTGGAGGAGGAGAGGAAGAGAGGGAGGAGGAAGAGGAGGAAGAGAGGGATGGACTAAAAGGCTGGAGGAGGAGAGGAAGAGAGGGAGGAGGAAGAGAGGGATGGACTAAAAGGCTGGAGGAGGAGAGGAAGAGAGGGAGGAGGAAGAGGAGGAAGAGGGGGATGGACTAAAAGGCTGGAGGAGGAGAGGAAGAGAGGGAGGAGGAAGAGAGGGATGGACTAAAAGGCTGGAGGAGGAGAGGAAGAGAGGGAGGAGGAAGAGGAGGAAGAGAGGGATGGACTAAAAGGCTGGAGGAGGAGAGGAAGAGAGGGAGGAGGAAGAGGAGGAAGAGAGGGATGGACTAAAAGGCTGGAGGAGGATGAAGGGGAGAGGAGTAAAAGACAAGAGTGGTGGAGGACATGGAAGACAAACGGACAGACAGAGGTCATGGATGGGACCAGAGAGGAGTAGAAGGAACTCAAACATGGGCTAACACAGGACAGGAGGGGGTTGACAGGAAATTACAACTTTACTGTCTAGTGTCTGGACCCCCACCTCCCTGTAGCTAGGCCCCGTTAGTGTCTGGACCCCCACCTCCCATGTAGCTTGGCCCGTTAGTGTCACAGTGAATATGGCAGCACAGCACACTGCTCTGGAGGACGATCTGATCGGAGGTTTCCAACTGTAGCAGTCAGGACCACTTGACCAGGTGGAGGGAGGAAAATAGTAACCATAATCACCACCGTTGGTTACCTCTAGCATCTCACCCACAGACAGAACACTTAATACAAGGCATGTTTGGGCCTCACCTTTAGTTTAGATACACTTTTTGTCAACGATAATTTAAAACATTTGAAAAGAAAACGTAAAACCCGGGTTAAATATCTGCCTAATCTTCAGAAAAAATAAACCTTTTGTTGAGACAACAGTGAAGTCAAAACCAATGAAAAGCGCTGAAGGATTTAATACAGTCTTCTTTTGAGTGCTTTAGATGGTGTCTGCATCAGGGGCTTGTAAACTACAGGACAGGACAGGGCAGGGTAGGGTAGGGCAGGGCAGGGCAGGACAGGGCAGGGCAGGGTAGGGTAGGGCAGGGCAGGACAGGGCAGGGCAGGACATGACAGGACAGGGTAGGGCCGGGCAGGGCAGGGCAGGGTTGGGCAGGGCAGGGTAGGGCAGGGTTGGGCAGGGCAGGGTAGGGCAGGACAGGGCAGGGTAGGGCAGGGCAGGGTAGGGCAGGGTAGGGCAGGACAGGGCAGGGTAGGACAGGGCAGGACAGGGCAGGGTAGGACAGGGTAGGACAGGGCAGGGTAGGACAGGGCAGGACAGGACAGGGCAGGGTAGGACAGGACAGGGTAGGACAGGGCAGGGCAGGGTTGGGCAGGGTTGGGCAGGGCAGGGTAGGACAAGGCAGGACAGGACAGGGCAGGGTAGGACAGGACAGGGTTGGGCAGGGAAGGGTAGGGCAGGGCAGGGCAGGGTAGGACAGGGCAGGGTAGGACAGGGCAGGGTTGGGCAGGACAGGGCAGGGCAGGGTTGGGCAGGGCAGGGTAGGGTAGGACAGGGCAGGACAGGAGAGTATGCTGATCCATAGATGACTCAGTGACTCCTCTTCAAGTGTGTCAAATCATTACCTCAACAACACAGTGAGTTCAGGCATTCTGTTAGCCAATCAGGTGCTTGGTAAGGGGTGTATAATGATAGGTCCCACTGGGACTATACCGCTCTCTCTAAGGTATATCAGGTCCGGGACCACCGTCTGCCTCCCTCCCTCCGTTAAAACATGGAATAATGCTTCAGAACACAATAACATATTGGAGGTTTATAAATGACTTGGTTCCGAGTCCACACCTAGTAACAATAATAATAATTATATGTATATATATATATGTATGTGTATATATATATATATAGATATACTATTTACAGACTCAATAAAGTCGTGCCGCAGCTTTTCGTAAAAAAAAAAATGATGAAAACCTCCAACAATGTATTAAAATAATATAGCACTTTGTTCTGAATCTTTCCGCGGCTATAATGTCTGGAGCGATGCTTTTTACTGGTCTTCGTCTTCCCCGTCGACTAGCAACAGTGACAAAGTGTCTTGGGCATTTCACCCACCTACGAAACACGTTGTGGAAGCTTTACAGTAGTTTTCATGCAGTCTCGAGGTCGTTGTCACTACTATGAAGGCTATAGTTACACCAAACACAGTCTTTCTTAATGTTTTTTGTGTGGGGGGGGCAGGAAAACAGACGGGGAAAGAAGAAAACAGCCGACAGAACAACCCTCCTTTTTCCGTCTTCAGCTTTGGGGAGGAGCAGAGGTTGGGTTCCTCTGATCGACTTGACTGTTCTGTAACTACTTCCTGTGTCCTAGGGCAACTTCCTGCGTGTCTCCGCGTCCCCCCATTGGTCAGTTACAGTTGCTTGTCGCTTTCCTTCTTCAGGCGGCTAAAAAAAAACAAGACACACAAAACAACGACAAACGACACGTTAGCGTCGCCACTTGTCCCCAAGTTTAGAAATAAAAAAAAACACAAAACACCCAAGGTTTATATGCACACTGATAAGCCTCACAGGCGGTATTGTATTACAAGACGATCACAAGCTGGAGAACCTGGAACAAAGCCGGCTGCAAATCGTTGTACAAGCGTTTAAACATTTCCTCACTGCAGTATATTTGCTAAGAAACATGTCTATAATTCGCCCAATGCAATCTTATAAATGTTAATAGACTTGCTCCACAACCCATAGAAAACAGTGACTACATTCAGTCTATATATATATATATATATATATAGACCCTATGGGGTCACATTCTCTGAAAATGCAAAGTGCGGAGTTAGTTCTTAAGGTAAAACATCACTTGCCATCAGGTTTTTCTGTAAAAGGAATCCATTTCTGGAACTCGAGATCACTTGAAACGTCTGCATGATCTTACAGAAATCACACAAATGACAATCTTTTTCAATTAGCAACAAGAATTTATAATCACAGATTAACCATATTATGTTATGTTTAATATTTGTTTTGTAATTTAATTTTTAAATCTCATTTAAGGACCGATGCTGTCTAGACCACCTCTGTCTATGTGTTTGTAATGAATGTGTGTGTGTGTGTGTGTATGGTTAAGTGTTTTCAAACGCGTCTTTGTCTTTCAGCAGGTGTGTCGTTCAGTAGGTGTGTCGTTCAGTAGGTGTGTCGTTCAGTAGGTATGTCTTTCAGTAGGTGTGTCGTTCAGTAGGTATGTCTTTCAGTAGGTATGTCGTTCAGTAGGTGTGTCGTTCAGTAGGTATGTCTTTCAGTAGGTGTGTCGTTCAGTAGGTGTGTCTTTCAGTAGGTGTGTCTTTCAGTAGGTGTGTCGTTCAGTAGGTGTGTCGTTCAGTAGGTGTGTCTTTCAGTAGGTGTGTCTTTCAGTAGGTGTGTCGTTCAGTAGGTGTGTCGTTCAGTAGGTGTGTCTTTCAGTAGGTGTGTCTTTCAGTAGGTGTGTCTTTCAGTAGGTGTGTCTTTCAGTAGGTGTGTCTTTCAGTAGGTGTGTCGTTCAGTAGGTGTGTCTTTCAGTAGGTGTGTCGTTCAGTAGGTGTGTCGTTCAGTGGGTGTGTCGTTCAGCAGGTGTGTCGTTCAGCAGGTGTGTCGTTCAGCAGGTGTGTCGTTCAGCAGGTGTGTCGTTCAGCAGGTGTGTCTTTCAGCAGGTGTGTCGTTCAGCAGGTGTGTCTTTCAGCAGGTGTGTCAGTAGTTGTGACGTTCAGCAGGTGTGTCGTTCAGCAGGTGTGTCGTTCAGTAGGTGTGTCGTTCAGTAGGTGTGTCGTTCAGTAGGTGTGTCGTTCAGTAGGTGTGTCGTTCAGTAGGTGTGTCGTTCAGTAGGTGTGTCGTTCAGTAGGTGTGTCGTTCAGTAGGTGTGTCGTTCAGTAGGTGTGTCTTTCAGTAGGTGTGTCTTTCAGTAGGTGTGTCTTTCAGTAGGTGTGTCTTTCAGTAGGTGTGTCGTTCAGTAGGTGTGTCGTTCAGTAGGTGTGTCGTTCAGTAGGTGTGTCTTTCAGTAGGTGTGTCGTTCAGTAGGTGTGTCGTTCAGTAGGTGTGTCGTTCAGTAGGTGTGTCGTTCAGTAGGTGTGTCTTTCAGTAGGTGTGTCTTTCAGCAGGTGTGTCTTTCAGCAGGTGTGTCGTTCAGCAGGTGTGTCTTTCAGTAGGTGTGTCGTTCAGTAGGTGTGTCGTTCAGAATGCGTCTCCGTGTGTCTCTGACCTGTAATAGTCCTCTTGGCCAGGAAGTGGGCCACCGTGCATGTGGTGATGTCCATGCAGCCACTGCTGTTCCATAGCTAGCCGCTGCAGCTCTGCAGACTGGGCATGCATGGCCTGGAGCTGGTGGGCTGCGGACATCTGGGGAGGAAGGTCCCGGGGGTACGGAGTGCCTGGAGAGAGGAACGCACAACAGGATCAGGACAACGAATCGAGATCCCCACTGTGGTAGATAAATGCCTCGTCACACTATAGCGTTGACCCAGAACCTGCTTTGGCTCGGATATTTTCTTTTGACATTGCCCTGTTCCAGCAACTATGATTTGTGTGACCAAGCCAGCTCAGTACAGCTCGGCTCAGAACGGCTCGGCTCAGTACGGCTTGGCTCAGTACAGCTCGGCTCAGTACGGCTCGGCTCAGAACGGCTCGGCTCAGTACGGCTCGGCTCAGAACGGCTCGGCTCAGTACGGCTCGGCTCAGAACGGCTTGGCTCGGCTCAGTACGGCTCGGCCCAGCTTGGCTCGGCTCAGTACGGCTCGGCTCAGTACGGCTCGGCCCAGTACGGCTCGGCCCAGCACGGCTCGGCACAGCTTGGCTTGGCTCAGTACGGCTCGGCTCAGTACAGCTTGGCTCGGCTCAGTACGGCTCGGCTCAGTACGGCTCGGCTCGGCTCAGTACGGCTCGGCTCAGCCCAGTGCGGCTCGGCACGGCTCAGTACGGCTCGGCTCAGTACGGCTCGGCTCAGTACAGCTTGGCTCGGCTCAGCCCAGTACGGCTCGGCTCAGTACGGCTCGGCTCGGCTCAGTACGGCTCGGCTCGGCTCAGTACGGCTCGGCTCAGTACGGCTCGGCTCGGCTCAGTACGGCTCGGCTCAGTATGGCTCGGCTCAGTACGGCTTGGCTCGGCTCAGTACGGCTCGGCTCAGTACGGCTTGGCTCGGCTCAGTACGGCTTGGCTCGGCTCAGTACGGCTTGGCTCGGCTCAGTACGGCTCAGCCCAGTACAGCTCGGCTCGGCTCAGTACGGCTCGGCTCAGTACGGCTTGGCTCAGTACAGCTCGGCCCAGCTTGGCTCGGTTCAGTACGGCTCGGCTCAGTACGGCTCGGCTCAGCCCAGTACGGCTCGGCTCCGCCCAGTACGGCTCGGCCCGGTACGGCTCGGTACGGCTCGGCTCGGCACGGCTCGGCCCAGTACGGCTCGGCCCGGTACGGCTCGGCTCAGTACGGCTCGGCTCAGTACGACTCGGCTCAGTACGGCTCGGCCCAGCTTGGCTCGGCTCAGTGCGGCTCGGCCCAGCTTGGCTTGGCTCAGTACGGCTCGGCCCAGCTTGGCTCGGCTCAGTGCGGCTCGGCCCAGCTTGGCTCGGCTCAGTACGGCTCGGCTCAGTACGGCTCGGCCCAGCTTGGCTCGGCTCAGTACGGCTCGGCTCAGTACGGCTCGGCTCAGTACGGCTCGGCCCAGCTTGGCTCGGCTCAGTACGGCTCGGCCCAGCTTGGCTCGGCTCAGTACGGCTCGGCCCAGCTTGGCTCGGCTCAGTACGGCTCGGCCCAGCTTGGCTCGGCTCAGTACGGCTCGGCCCAGCTTGGCTCGGCTCAGTACGGCTCGGCCCAGCTTGGCTCGGCTCAGTACGGCTCGGCCCAGCTTGGCTCGGCTCAGTACGGCTCGGCCCAGCTTGGCTCGGCTCAGTACGGCTCGGCCCAGCTTGGCTCGGCTCAGCTTGGCTCGGCTCAGTACGGCTCGGCCCAGCTTGGCTCGGCTCAGTACGGCTCGGCCCAGCTTGGCTCGGCTCAGTACGGCTCGGCTCAGTACGGCTCGGCTCAGTACGGCTCGGCCCAGCTTGGCTCGGCTCAGTACGGCTCGGCCCAGTACGGCTCGGCCCAGCTTGGCTCGGCTCAGTACGGCTCGGCTCAGTACGGCTCGGCCCAGCTTGGCTCGGCTCAGTACGGCTCGGCTCAGTACGGCTCGGCCCAGCTTGGCTCGGCCCAGCTTGGCTCGGCTCAGTACGGCTCGGCTCAGTACGGCTCGGCTCAGTACGGCTCGGCCCAGCTTGGCTCGGCTCAGTGCGGCTCGGCCCAGCTTGGCTCGGCTCAGTGCGGCTCGGCTCAGTGCGGCTCGGCTCAGTGCACGGCTCGGCCCAGCTTGGCTCGGCTCAGTACGGCTCGGCTCAGTGGCTCGGCCCAGCTTGGCTCGGCCCAGCTTGGCTCGGCCCAGCTTGGCTCGGCTCAGTACGGCTCGGCTCAGTGGCTCGGCTCAGTGCGGCTCGGCTCAGTGCGGCTCGGCCCAGCTTGGCTCGGCTCAGTACGGCTCGGCCCAGCTTGCTCGGCCCAGCTTGGCTCGGCTCAGTACGGCTCGGCTCAGGCTCGGCTCAGTACGGCTCGGCTCAGTGCGGCTCGGCCCAGCTTGGCTCGGCTCAGTGCGGCTCGGCCCAGCTTGGCTCGGCTCAGTACGGCTCGGCCCAGTGCGGCTCGGCTCAATGCACGCTCGGCCCAGTACGGCTCGGCTCAGTGCGGCTCGGCTCAGTGCGGCTCGGCTCAGTCACGGCTCGGCTCAGTACGGCTCGGCCCAGCTTGGCTCGGCTCAGTACGGCTCGGCCCAGCTTGGCTCGGCTCAGTACGGCTCGGCCCAGTACGGCTCGGCTCAGTACGGCTCGGCCCAGTACGGCTCGGCTCAGTACGGCTCGGCCCAGCTTGGCTCGGCTCAGCTTGGCTCGGCTCAGTACGGCTCGGCTCAGTACGGCTCGGCTCAGCATGGCTCGGCTCAGCTTGGCTCGGCTCAGTACGGCTCGGCTCAGTACGGCTCGGCTCAGTACGGCTCGGCTCAGTACGGCTCGGCCCAGCTTGGCTCGGCTCAGTACGGCTCGGCTCAGTACGGCTCGGCCCAGCTTGGCTCGGCTCAGTACGGCTCGGCCCAGCTTGGCTCGGCTCAGTACGGCTCGGCCCAGCTTGGCTCGGCTCAGTACGGCTCGGCCCAGCTTGGCTCGGCTCAGTACGGCTCGGCCCAGCTTGGCTCGGCTCAGTGCGGCTCGGCCCAGCTTGGCTCGGCTCAGTACGGCTCGGCCCAGCTTGGCTCGGCCCAGCTTGGCTCGGCTCAGTACGGCTCGGCTCAGTACGGCTCGGCTCAGTACGGCTCGGCTCAGTACGGCTCGGCTCAGTACGGCTCGGCTCGGTACGGCTCGGCTCAGTACGGCTCGGCTCAGTACGGCTCGGCTCAGTACGGCTCGGCTCAGTACAGCTCGGCACAGCTCGGCTCGGCTCAGTGCGGCTCGGCTCAGTACGGCTCGGCTCAGCTTGCGGCTCGGCTCAGTACAGCTCGGCACAGCTTGGCTCGGCTCAGTACGGCTCGGCTCAGTACGGCTCGGCTCAGTACGGCTCGGCTCAGTACGGCTCGGCTCAGTACGGCTCGGCTCAGTACGGCTCGGCTCAGTACGGCTCGGCTCAGTACGGCTCGGCTCAGTACGGCTCGGCTCAGTACGGCTCGGCCCAGCTCGGCTCGGCTCAGTACGGCTCGGCTCAGTACGGCTCGGCTCAGTACGGCTCGGCTCAGTACGGCTCGGCCCAGCTTGGCTCGGCTCAGTACGGCTCGGCCCAGCTTGGCTCGGCTCAGTACGGCTCGGCTCAGTACGGCTCGGCTCAGTACGGCTCGGCTCAGTACGGCTCGGCCCAGCTTGGCTCGGCTCAGTACGGCTCGGCCCAGCTTGGCTCGGCTCAGTACGGCTCGGCCCAGTACGGCTCGGCTCAGTACGGCTCGGCTCAGTACGGCTCGGCTCAGTACGGCTCGGCTCGGTACGGCTCGGCTCAGTACGGCTCGGCTCAGTACGGCTCGGCTCAGTACGGCTCGGCTCAGTACAGCTCGGCACAGCTTGGCTCGGCTCAGTACGGCTCGGCTCAGTACGGCTCGGCTCAGTACGGCTCGGCTCAGTACAGCTCGGCACAGCTTGGCTCGGCTCAGTACGGCTCGGCTCAGTACGGCTCGGCTCAGTACGGCTCGGCTCAGTACGGCTCGGCTCAGTACGGCTCGGCCCAGCTCGGCTCAGTACGGCTCGGCTCAGTACGGCTCGGCTCGGCTCAGTACGGCTCGGCTCAGTACGGCTCGGCTCGGCCCAGCTCGGCTCGGCAGTGTCTGATATTGACATGTTGTTGGTTGACGTTCTTACCGAAGACGGGGTGTCGCAGCATCTCATGTTCGTGTGGGTTCTGTCCCAGGAGGGAGTTGGGGATCGCGCCGTGCGGGTAGGGGAAGCGGGCGAGGTGGGGGCCTCCTGCCAGGGGGTCTACGAGGGGGTGCCCCCCCGAACCTGGAGGGCACACAAGACATTCACCACCGCCTGCACAGAGTCAAAACAATCACATGGTCAGTGTACACTTAAACATACATCACAATACATCACAATGATCAATGATTCTAAATGTCATCATAAACATGTTCCGTTTAGAACAGATTATGATTGGTCACTGCACGCTACAGCCGTTTGATTGGATTAGAAGACTTGTACCAGAGTCAGTGCCATCAAGGCTGCTAATATAGTAATCGACTAGCTACAGTTAACAAGTTATTCTCAAGACGAACTGCAGTATTTGCAACCAGTGTATTAGAGTATTGTTTGATGGGAATAGCGTGACCTTGGTGCAGGGAGTCCTGCTGATGAAGGTGCAGGTGTGAGTGGATGTGGGAGTGCTGGTGGTGATGAGGCGTGATGTTGAACATCTGAAGCCTGGCGATAGGGTCGTTGGCCACCGCCGCCATCCTCTCGGCGTGCAGCCTCTCCGCCGCCAGCCGCTCCGGGTAGCTCATGTCTGGTCTGAGCTGGGGTCCCGCGGCCAACGCCAAACGCTCCCTCTCCAAGGGGTTGAGACCTGGGTGGAAGGAGGCGAAGGGGTGCGGTCCCGCCATGGATGGTAAGGAGATGGCCCCGTGTCGGGCAAAGTGTTCCATGGGGTTAGCAGAGGGGTGCATGCCTTCTAGCTCCGGGGGTTTGTGTTCGAACCCAGGCTTCATCCTCTCTCTCAGCTCCCTCTCCCTCATCTCTCTCTCCCTCATCTCCCGCTCTCGCAGCTCGCGCTCCCGCATGCCCGGGTCGGCGTTGTAGAGGCCAGGCATGTGATAGGCCATCAGGGGGTCGTTGGGGTTGAGGGAGACGAAGAAGGGGTGGTTCCTATTGGTCGGGGACATGACGTGGGGGCGGGCGTACTCGCTGAGGGTGCGAAGGGCGGGCGTGTCGGGCCCGATGTAGGGGGGCACCGCGGCGATGGAGGTAGGGGGGCCGTCGAAGGGAGGACGCATGTGGGCGGAGCCACCCATTTGGGGGTCACCCATACGACCGTCATGACACGAACTGGAGGCTTTCTGGAACAGAGAGAGATACGTGCAGAGGTTACAACACATTATAAAGAGGGTATAACAAGTTGTAAGAAAGATATAGGATGTAAGGTGGTTGTAACAGGTTATAATAGGTTGTAAACACTATCAGGTTATAACTCCTTACAACCTCCTTATAACCTCAAAACATTTCCAACCTTTTATAACCACCTTATAACCTATTATAACCTTTAAGAAGGTTGTAACATGTTATAAGGATCTTATAATAGGTTATAATAGGTTGGAAAAGGTTATAAGAGGTTTGAGGTTATAAGGAGGTTGTAAAAGGTTATAAACGTTATAAGGATGTTATTATAGGTTTAACTTCTTGGATATAGGGGGCGCTCTTTTAATTTATGGATAAAAAAAACTTTCCGTTTTAAACAAGATATTTTGTCACGAAAAGATACTCAACTATGCATATAATTGACAGCTTTGGAAAGAAAACACTCTGACGTTTCCAAAACTGCAAAGATATTATCTGTGAGTGCCACAGAACTGATGCTACAGAAGAAACCAAGATGACATTTCAAACAGGAAATTGCCCAGATTTTGAAGGCGCTGTGTTCCAATGTCTCCTTATATGGCTGTGAATGCGCCAGGAATGAGCCTACACTTTCTGTCGTTTCCCCAAGGTGTCTGCAGCATTGTGACGTATTTGTAGGCATATCATTTTATTTGAATTCTTTTCTTGTTTTTGTGAAAATGTTGCCTGCTGAATGCTAGGCTTTGCTATGCTAGCTATCAATACTCTTACACAAATGCTTGTGTAGCTATGGTTGAAAAGCATATTTTGAAAATCTGAGATGACAGTGTTGTTAACAAAAGGCTAAGCTTGTGAGCCAAAATATTTATGTTATAAGGTGGTAATAAAAGGTTATAGGTTTTAGAGGTTATAACAGGTTGTAACAGGTTTAAGGTGGTAATAAAAGGTTATAGGGTGGTAATAAAAGGTTATAGGTTTTAGAGGTTATAACAGGTTGTAACAGGTTATAAGGTGGTAATAAAAGGTTATAGGTTTTAGAGGTTATAACAGGTTGTAACAGGTCATAAGGAGGTTATAACAGGTTGTAACAGGTTATAAGGAGGTTATAATAGGTTGTAACAAGTTATAAAAGGTTGTAACAGGTTATAAGGTGGTTATAATAGGTTGTAAGAAGGTTATAACAGGTTGTAAGGAGGTTATAACAGGTTATAAGGAGGTTGTAATAGGTTATAAGGAGGTTATAATAGGTTGTAAGGAGGTTATAACAGGTTGTAACAGGTTGTAAGGAGGTTGTAACAGGTTATAACAGGTTGTAAGGAGGTTATAACAGGTTGTAAGGAGGTTGTAACAGGTTGTAACAGGTTGTAAGGAGGTTGTAACAGGTTATAACAGGTTGTAAGGAGGTTATAATAGGTTATAAGGAGGTTATAACAGGTTGTAAGGAGGTTATAATAGGTTGTAAGGAGGTTATAACAGGTTATAAGGAGGTTATAATAGGTTGTAAGGAGGTTATAACAGGTTGTAACAGGTTGTAAGGAGGTTGTAACAGGTTATAATAGGTTGTAAGGAGGTTGTAACAGGTTGTAAGGAGGTTATAACAGGTTATAAGGAGGTTGTAATAGGTTATAAGGAGGTTATAATAGGTTGTAAGGAGGTTATAACAGGTTGTAAGGAGGTTGTAACAGGTTATAACAGGTTGTAAGGAGGTTATAACAGGTTGTAAGGAGGTTGTAACAGGTTATAACAGGTTGTAAGGAGGTTGTAACAGGTTATAACAGGTTGTAAGGAGGTTATAACAGGTTGTAAGGAGGTTATAACAGGTTGTAAGGAGGTTATAACAGGTTATAACAGGTTGTAAGGAGGTTGTAACAGGTTATAACAGGTTGTAAGGAGGTTGTAACAGGTTGTAAGTGAGCAGTTAGACAAATACTCATAAAGGATGTTTTAGAAAAGAATGTAAAGTTAAAGGGACATCTCAAATCCACGGCAACAACAACAGTTGTGAAAAAAAGGTGTTTCTATGTGTTCGTGCATTGTGATTTTAACCAATGAGGAGGCATTGTGATTTTAACCAATGAGGAGGCATTGTGATTTTAACCAATGAGGAGGCATTGTGATTTTAACCAATGAGGAGGCATTGTGATTTTAACCAATGAGGAGGCATTGTGATTTTAACCAATGAGGAGGCATTGTGATTTTAACCAATGAGGAGGCATTGTCCACTAATTGATTGATGTCATTGGAAAAATGTATCTTCCTCCATCTTTTTTTTTTTTTTTTTTACTATTTTACTACAAAACATAGAAACTCTCAAATTTCACAACTGTTGATGTTGGACATGAAGACAGATTTACACCAAACACTCACGGCAGCTCTCTCCTGTTCCTTCTCTCTTTCCCTTTCCCTCTCTCGTTCCTTCTCCCTCTCCCTCTCCTTCTCCTCCCGGGCTTTCTGCTCGGCCTCCCTCTTGACCCGCTCCAGCGCCTCTTCTCTCTTCTTGGCCAGTTTAGAAGCAGCCAGAGGAGTAAAGTAGAAGTCTGTTCTAGCACACGTGTTGTACCCGCGGTCCAGGTGCTTGTAGAACCTATTGACAAACAATGGAAAACATGGAAATACACATTAATATACAGTAAAGATGTACAGTTTGGCTGACAGTACTTCATGGATATACACAAAAAGTACAGTGCATTCGGAAAGTATTCAGACCCTGACTTTTTCCACATTTTGTTACATTACAGCCTTGCTGTAATTGTTTTCTTATTCTACACACAATACTCCATAACCACAAAGCGAAAACAGGTTACCAAATACTGCAAATGTATTAAAAATAAACTGAAATATCACTTATACATAAGTATTCAGAACCTTTACTCAGTACTTTGTTGAAGCACCTTTGGCAGCGATTACAGTCTCGAGTCTTCTTGGGTATGACGCTACAAGCTTGGCACACCTCTATTTGGGGAGTTTTCGAGGATCCTCTCAAGCTCTGTCAGATTGGATGGGGAGTGTCGCTGCACAGCTATTTTCAGGTCTCTCCAGAGATGTTCGATAGGGTTCAAGTCCGGGTTCTGGCTGGGCCACTCAAAGACATGGTCTTGGCTATGTGCTGAGGGTCGTTGTCCTGTTGGAAGGAGTTCCTGAGCGCTGTGAAGCAGGATTTCATCAAGGATCTCTCTGTACTTTGCTCTGTTCATCTTTCCCTTGATCCTGACTAGTCTCCCAGTCCCCGCTGCTGAGAAACATTTCATGGTTTGAGAGTCCTTTAGGTGCCTTTTGGCAAACTCCAAGCAGGCTGTCATGTGCTTTTTACTAAGGAGTTGATTCCTTCTGGCCTTACAACCATAAAGGTTGTTAATTATTATTATTATTTTTTAATTATTATTTTTTTTACACCCCTTTTCTCCCCAATTTTGTGGTGTCCAATTGCTAGTAGCTACTATCTTGTCTCATCGCTACAACTCCCGTACGGGCTCGGGAGAGACGAAGGTTGAAAGTCATGCGTCCTCCGATACACAACCCAACCAGGCCGCACTGCTTCTTAACACAGCGCGCATCCAACCTGGAAGCCAGCCGGCACCAATGTGTTGGAGGAAACACCGTGCACCTGGCAACCTTGGTTAGCGTGCACTGGGCCCGGCCCGCCACAGGAGTCGCTGGTGCGCGATGAGACAAGGATATCCCTACCGACCAAGCCCTCCCTAACCCGGACGACGCTAGGCCAATTGTGCGTCGCTCCACGGACCTCCCGGTCGCGGCCGGTTACGACAGAGCCTGGGCGCGCGAACCCAGGGACTCTGATGGCATAGCTGGCGCTGCAGTACAGCACCCTTAGGCCCGATTGGTTGAATGCTGCAGAGATGGTTGTCCTTCTGGAAGGTTCTCCCATCTCGACAGAGGAACTCCGGAGCTCTGTCAGAGTGACCATCCGGTTCTTGGTCACCTCCCTGACCAAGGTCCTTCTCCCCCAATTGCTTAGTTTTGCCAGGCAACCAGCTCTTGGAAAAGTCTTGGTGTTTCCAAAATTAATTGATAAGAATGATGGAGACCATTGTTTTCTTCGGGACCTTCAATACTGCATAAATGTTTTGGTACCCTTCCCCAGATCTGTGCCTCGACACAATCCTGTCTCAGAGCTCTACGGACAATTCCCTCAACCTCATGTCTTGGTTTTTGCTCTGACATGCACTGTCAACTGTGGGACCTTATATAGACAGGTGTGTGCCTTTCCAAATCATGTCCAATCAATTGAATTTACCACAGGTGGACTCTAATCAAGTTGAAAAAAATGATCAACCCTTTGCTATGAGAAATGTCTTGAAATGTCAAGTCCCGTAGCAAAGTGTCTATTTTATTTTTAATACATTTCCCCAAAAATGTAAAAACATGGTTTTTGCTTCGTCATTATCGTGTGTTGATTTTAGGGGAAAAAAATAATTTAATCAATTTTATTTATTTTAATGTAACATGTGGATAAGGGGTCTGAATACTTTCCAAATGCTCTGTATAGTACGGCTGTACAGTTTAGCCAACGATACAATTTGTAAGTCGCTCTGGATAAGAGCGTCTGCTAAATGACTTAAATGTAAATGACTTAAATGTAAATGTTAAATGTAAATGTTAAATGTAAATGTTAAATGTAAATGTTAAATGTAATTCATGGAAATACACACGAAATCAGGGGTGTCAAACACCCGGCACGTGGGCTGCCCTCCGGACCTCAGTGAAGACCAAACGCGGTCCGTGGTAAAATCAGTTTGACACCCCTGAGCAGCTTGCTGACATCACAGTTCTTATATGACTTGTATGAATGAATCATTAATATTATTTGTGAAACAACTTGTGTTCTGACAGAGTGTGTGTGTGTGTTTTGACAGAGTGTGTGTGTTTTGACAGAGTGTGTGTGCTTTGACAGTGTGTGTGTGTGTGTGTTTTGACAGAGTGTGTGTGTGTATTTGACAGAGTGTGTGTGCTTTGACAGTGTGTGTGTGTGTTTTGACAGAGTGTGTGTGTTTTGACAGTGTGTGTGTGTTCTGACAGTGTGTGTGTGTTCTGACAGAGTGTGTGTGTGTGTGTGTTCTGAAAGTGTGTGTGTGTTCTGACAGTGTGTGTGTGTTTTGACAGAGTGTGTGTGTTTTGACAGAGTGTGTGTGTTTTGACAGAGTGTGTGTGCTTTGACAGTGTGTGTGTGTGTGTGTGTGTGTGTGTGTGTGTGTGTGAGTGTGTGTGTGTATTTGACAGAGTGTGTGTGCTTTGACAGTGTGTGTGTGTGTGTGTGTGTTTTGACAGAGTGTGTGTGTGTATTTGACAGAGTGTGTGTGCTTTGACAGTGTGTGTGTGTGTGTGTGTGTGTGTGTGTGTGTGTGTGTGTGTGTATTTGACAGAGTGTGTGTGTGTGTGTGTGTGTGTTTGACAGAGTGTGTGTGCTTTGACAGTGTGTGTGTGTTCTGACAGTGTGTGTGTGTTCTGACAGTGTGTGTGTGTGTTCTGAAAGTGTGTGTGTGTTCTGACAGTGTGTGTGTGTTTTGACAGAGTGTGTGTGTTTTGACAGAGTGTGTGTGTTTTGACAGAGTGTGTGTGTTTTGACAGAGTGTGTGTGTTTTGACAGAGTGTGTGTGTTCTGACAGTGTGTGTGTGTTGACAGTGGGTGTGTGTGTGTGTGTTTTGACAGAGTGTGTGTGTTCTGACAGTGTGTGTGTTTTGACAGAGTGTGTGTGTTCTGACAGTGTGTGTGTGTTTTGACAGAGTGTGTGTGTTTTGACAGTGTGTGTGTGTTTTGACAGAGTGTGTGTGTGTATTTGACAGAGTGTGTGTGTTTTGACAGTGTGTGTGTGTGTTTTGACAGAGTGTGTGTGTTTGACAGTGTGTGTGTGTTCTGACAGTGTGTGTGTGTTCTGACAGTGTGTGTGTGTTCTGACAGAGTGTGTGTGTGTGTGTGTTCTGAAAGTGTGTGTGTGTTCTGACAGTGTGTGTGTGTTTTGACAGAGTGTGTGTGTTTTGACAGAGTGTGTGTGTTTTGACAGAGTGTGTGTGCTTTGACAGTGTGTGTGTGTGTGTGTGTGTGTGTGTGTGTGTGTGTGTGTGTGTGTGTGTTTTGACAGAGTGTGTGTGTGTATTTGACAGAGTGTGTGTGCTTTGACAGTGTGTGTGTGTGTTTTGACAGAGTGTGTGTGTGTGTGTGTGTTCTGACAGTGTGTGTGTGTTCTGACAGTGTGTGTGTGTGTTCTGAAAGTGTGTGTGTGTTCTGACAGTGTGTGTGTGTTTTGAAAGTGTGTGTGTGTTCTGACAGTGTGTGTGTGTTTTGACAGAGTGTGTGTGTTTTGACAGAGTGTGTGTGTTTTGACAGAGTGTGTGTGTTCTGACAGTGTGTGTGTGTTGACAGTGGGTGTGTGTGTGTTTTGACAGAGTGTGTGTGTTCTGACAGTGTGTGTGTGTTGACAGTGGGTGTGTGTGTGTTCTGACAGTGTGTGTGTTTTGACAGAGTGTGTGTGTTCTGACAGAGTGTGTGTGTTCTGACAGAGTGTGTGTGTTCTGACAGTGTGTGTTTGTTTTGACAGTGTGTGTGTTCTGACAGTGTGTGTGTGTTCTGACAGTGTGTGTGTGTTTTGACAGAGTGTGTGTGTTTTGACAGAGTGTGTGTGTTTTGACAGAGTGTGTGTGTTCTGACAGTGTGTGTTCTGACAGTGTGTGTGTGTTTTGACAGTGTGTGTGTATTTTTTTGACAGTGTGTGTGTGTGTGTCAGGGCATACCGTGCTGATTGGCTGGCATGGCTGGGCGTGTTGACGATGGTAGGCTCGGGGGAGGGGCTCCGAGGAGGGGGCGGAGGGCTCTCGGGCTCCTCTGATTCGTCAAGAGGTTCCTCCTTGATGTGTACAGGCGGGACGGCAGGACCTGGGCAGGCGGAGCCGACGGGGACGGTGATGGGCATGGAGAAGGAGGAGGGGGGCTGGAGGCCTGGTGGTAGAGACGAGGACGAGGGAGGGCAGCCAGCGGAGGAGGGGGGCAGGACAGGGTTGAAGGGGTGAGGAGGGAACGGGGGCTGTTGGGGTGTGTTGGGGTGGGAGGATTGCGATGGTCCGGAGAGAGGTAGAGGAGGGGGGTGCTGGTTGCCTCTCTCTCTCTCTGAAAGGGGGAGATTCTGGGACTGGGTGAGGACAGGGGGCTGGGCTGGTGGGGGCTGGAGCTGCTGGCCAGGGCCCTGAGGCATGAGCTGGAGGGGAGGAGGGTGGGCTGGGGGAGGGTGGTGGGTGGACAGGGAGGAGAGGGGTTTGAGGGCGGGCGGAGGGGGCAGGTTGGAGGGCATCTGGGGGAAGGGGGGCGCCGATAGATGTGGAGGGCCGTGTTTGTGAGACTGGGGGTCGCGGTTGGGCATGTGGGGGATGGGGGTGGTGGGAGGGGGCTTGATGTGGGGCATAGACATGGAGGAGGCATGGGGTAGGAGCTGCTCACGGGGCAGTTGATTGGACGATCCACCCTGGGACAACGATTGGCTGGGAGGCGTGTGGACCCTGTGGGGCGGTTGCTGCAATTGGCCGAGAGGCAGTGGGGAGGGCGGGACCTGAGACTGGGGGGGGAGGGAGTGGGGGTGAGGCAGGTGGGAGGGGCCAACCTGAAGTGGGTGGGGAATGGATAATGGGTGGGGCTGTGGGCCGTGGAGCGCGCTAGGTAGCGACTGTGGTCCTGGGGGTGGAGCCTGAGGTCCTGGGGGTGGAGCCTGAGACATCCCCTGCAGCGGAGAATGAGGCGAAGGAGAGGGCCGCCTCTGGGGGTGGATGGACACCCCTGATTGGTTGAGAGAGAGGGGGCCGGCCTGTTGGGGCATGGGAGGCGGTAGTGGCAGTGGAAGGAAAGTGGGGGGTGCGGAGGGAGAGGACACCTGGGGGACCAGTGTGGGGGCTGTGGAGGACGTGGGAGGTAACGGCGGGGTGGCGGAGCGACCACCGGAGGTCCCTGGCTGACAGGACTGGATAACCGGAGGGTGCTGCGACTGTCCCTGTCTCTCTCTCTCCCTCCTCTGCAGTAGGAGCAGCTGCTGCTGGGCGGACGAGTCCGAGTCACTCTCCCCGTCTCGGGGGCTGGGGATGGAGGGCGAGGAGCTGCGGTTATCCTGGTCAATGTCTTTAGCGTCACTGCTACACTCCTCGTTGACGCTGTGCCCGTCTGAGCTCTCGCCCTCGCCCTCGCATTCTGACGGCGAGTCGGACCGACCCAGCTCCTGTGGAACAGGGAACGGAAAGACAGAAGTTGAGGACGTGAATGGTTGTGGTTTACACATCTCATTAACAACGGAGGAAATAAATTTGAATGTACACGAAGAGAAGAATAAGGCTTGGTATTAGCACTATAATAACAGACCTAGGATCAGTTCACCTCCACGTCTTATTCATTATGATTTTAAAGGAAAAACTGATCCTAGATCAGGACTACTTTGTGGATACAGCCCCAACCCCCCCACAGACACTATTCCTCAACCCACAACACATCTAGCTAGCTTCCCAACAGAAACTCTCTGGTATGACACGTAGGAGCTAAGTCACCTGGGTCTTGGACTTTTTTGCGATTGTCCTGTTGTCCGTGTCCTCTGTGTCTGAGGCTCCTCCTTTCTCTCGTTGGCGTTTGGCACACTTCATAGGAGACTCCTCCTTGATCTTCTGAAGACAATCAATCAATCAATCAATCAATCAATAATATCATACTATTACTGTCATTTCCAATCAGACTTTCATACAGATTCACCTGCTACAGAGTCTAATGAGAGGGAATGGCTAAGGACCTAAACACTCATGATCCTGCCCTGTGAGTGATCCTGTCCTGTGAGTGATCCTGTCCTGTGAGTGATCCTGCCCTGTGAGTGATCCTGTCCTGTGAGTGATCCTGCCCTGTGAGTGATCCTGCCCTGTGAGTGATCCTGTCCTGTGAGTGATCCTGCCCTGTGAGTGATCCTGTCCTGTGAGTGATCCTGCCCTGTGAGTGATCCTGTCCTGTGAGTGATCCTGTCCTGTGAGTGATCCTGCCCCGTGAGTGATCCTGCCCCGTGAGTGATCCTGTCCCGTGAGTGATCCTGCCCCGTGAGTGATCCTGCCCTGTGAGTGATCCTGCCCCGTGAGTGATCCTGTCCCGTGAGTGATCCTGCCCCGTGAGTGATCCTGCCCTGTGAGTGATCCTGCCCCGTGAGTGATCCTGTCCCGTGAGTGATCCTGCCCCGTGAGTGATCCTGCCCTGTGAGTGATCCTGCCCTGTGAGTGATCCTGTCCTGTGAGTGATCCTGTCCTGTGAGTGATCCCGCCCCGTGAGTGATCCCGCCCCGTGAGTGATCCCGCCCCGTGAGTGATCCCGCCCCGTGAGTGATCCTGCCCCGTGAGTGATCCTGCCCCGTGAGTGATCCTGCCCCGTGAGTGATCCTGTCCCGTGAGTGATCCTGTCCTGTGAGTGATCCTGCCCTGTGAGTGATCCTGCCCTGTGAGTGATCCTGCCCCGTGAGTGATCCTGCCCCGTGAGTGATCCTGCCCCGTGAGTGATCCTGCCCCGTGAGTGATCCTGCCCCGTGAGTGATCCTGCCCCGTGAGTGATCCTGTCCCGTGAGTGATCCTGTCCCGTGAGTGATCCTGTCCTGTGAGTGATCCTGTGTAAACACAGCGTCTGTGTGTGTGTCTGTAAACCCAGATTCTCTGTGTGTGTGTGTCTGTAAAGGCAGATTCTGTGTGTGTGTATGTAAACCCAGATTCTGTGTGTGTGTGTCTGTAAACCCAGATTCTGTGTGTGTGTGTGTGTGTGTGTGTGTGTGTGTGTGTGTGTGTGTGTGTGTGTGTGTGTGTACTCTACCTTGCTGGGTTTCTTCATGGGGTCTGTCTTGCTGTCAGTGCTGTCTGTGGAGGCTGCAGAGGGGGAGGTACGGCCACTAGACCGGAGGTCCTCATTGGTTGGAGACACTCGTCCATCAGGGCTGGCTGTCTGCTTCTTCCGGCCACTACGTAGCGTCGACATCTGAAGACAGGAGAGAGAGAAGCAAAGGTTTGTTTCCACCAAATTAACAACATTTCTCTCTTTCTCTCTTAATTTACCGATTATAAAAATAAAAAAATCTAAAAGTTCAATGTGTTTTTAATCGCATTTTCAACTCTACCGATAGTTTTGTCACAAAAAATGGTTGAGTTTAAAGTAGCAAATGTGTCTACATTGGTCTTGCTGCCTGCGCTCTAGCCAACCAGCTCTCAGATACAGTACGAGTAGGCTAGTCTACACGATGACATTATTATGGATAAGAGAGAGTGAAAATATTTTTTTTGGGGGGGGGGGTCAGTCAGTCAATCATCGATCGAACATCACTGCACTTTCTCACCCCCCCTGTGAAGTTCATCAGAACTTACTTAATCTGTAGACTAATAAACTGTATACTAGAGGGATCGACCGATTAATTAGGGACGATTTCAAGTTTCCATAACAATAGGTAATCGGCATTTTTGGACACCGATCATGGCCGATAACATCGCACTCCACGAGGAGACTGTGTGGCAGGCTGACTACCTGTTATGAGAGTGAAGCAAGGAGCTAGCTAGCATTAAACGTAGCTAATAAAAAACAATCAATCTTAACACAAACCACTAGTTAACTACACACGGTTGATGATATTACCAGGTTAACTAGCTTGTCCTGCGTTGCATATAAATAATCGATGCGGTGCCTGTTCATTTGTCATTGAATCACAGCCTACTTCACCAAACGGGTGATTTAACAAGCGCATTCGTGAAGAAAGCACTGTCGTTACACCAATGTACCTAAACATCAATGCCTTTCTTAAAATCAATACACAAGTATATATATATATATTTTGAAATCTGCATATTTAGTTAATTGCCTGCTAACATTAATTTATTTTAACTAGGGAATTTCTGTCACGTCTCTTGCGTTTCGTGCGAGGAGTCAGGGTATATGCAGCAGTTTGGGCCGCCTGCCTCGTTGCGACCTGTGTGAAGACCATTTCTTCCTAACAAAGACCATAATTAATTTGCCAGAATTGTACGTAATTATGACATAACATTGAAGGTTGTGCAATGTAACAGGAATATTTAGACTGATGGATGCCACCCGTTAAGATAAAATGCAGAACGGTTCAGTATTTCACTGAAAGAATAAATGTTTTGCTTTCGAAATTATAGTTTCCAGATTTGACCGTATTAATGACATAAGGCTTGTATTTCTGTGTGTTTATTATCATTAAGTTTATGATTTGATATGTGATAGAGCAGTCTGACTGAGCGGAGGTAGGAGGCAGCAGGCTCGTAAGCATTCATTCAAAAAGCACTTTCCTGCGTTTTGCCAGCAGCTCTTAGCAATGCTTGAAGCACAGCACTGTTTATGACTTCTAGCCTATCAACTCCTGAGATTAGGCTGGCAATACTAAAGTGCCTTTAAGAACATCCAATATGAAATACAAATGGTATAGAGGGAAATAGTCCTATAATTCCTATAATAACTACAACCTAAAACTTCTTACCGGGGAATATTGAATACTCATGTTAAAAGGAACCACCAGCTTTCATATGTTCTCATGTTCTGAGCAAGGAACTTAATAAACGTTAGCTTTCTAACATGGCACATATTGCACTTTTACTTTCTTCTCTCAACACTTTGTTTTTGCATTATTTAAACCAAATTGAACATGTTTCATTATTTATTTGAGACTAAATAAGATTTTATTTATGTATTATATTAAGTTAAAATAAAAGTGTTCATTGTTCATTCAGTATTGTTGTAATCGTCATTATTATTATATATACATATATAAAAACAGGCATTGTTTATTTTTGTTTCTCCAATAATCGGTATCGGCGTTGAAATATCATAATCGGTCTACGGTCGACTTTCAAGACGAGTCGTAGTGAGAAGACCACGCGTCATTGGTGACATCGCGTGACTCCAAGTTGACTTCGATATGATGGTTATTATATCAATAGTGGCGCATAAGGACATTTCTCACATAACTTATTTTACCGACGCAAAAAATATCCCATCATGTTGAACTAACAAATGATCTGTCTGCATTTATGAAATTGTACCGAGACTTCCTGTTTCCATCATAGCTGTGGTAGAGAAAGAAAAATTAGAAAGAGAGAGGAGAAAGAGCACAGACAGAGGGAAAGAGAAAGAGAGAGAAGAGAGAGAGGAAAGAAAGAGAGAGAAGAGAGAGCACAGACAGAGGGAAAGAGAAAGAGAGAGAAGAAAGAGCACAGACAGAGGGAAAGAGAAAGAGAGAGGAGAAAGAGCACAGACAGAGGGAAAGAGAAAGAGAGAGAAGAGAGAGAGGAAAGAAAGAGAGAGAAGAGAGAGCACAGACAGAGGGAAAGAGAAAGAGAGAGAAGAAAGAGCACAGACAGAGGGAAAGAGAAAGAGAGAGAAGAAAGAGCACAGACAGAGGGAAAGAGAAAGAGAGAGAAGAGAGAGCACAGACAGAGGGAAAGAGAAAGAGAGAGAAGAAAGAGCACAGACGGAGGGAAAGAGAAAGAGAGAGAAGAACGAGCACAGACAGAGGGAAAGAGAAAGAGAGAGAAGAGAGAGCACAGATAGAGGAAAGAGAAAGAAGAGAGAGCACAGACAGAGAGAGGGAAAGAGAAAGAGAGAGGAGAAAGAGCACAGACAGAGGGAAAGAGAAAGAGAGAGGAGAAAGAGCACAGACAGAGGGAAAGAGAAAGAGAGAGAAGAGAGACAGAAGAACGACAGAGAGAAAGCAATAGAGAGGGAGGGAGTCGTACCGATCCTCTGTTGCGTCGGGTCTTCATGCTATGCTTGCCGCTGAGTCCATCCTCATCCTCTTTGACGGGTTTGAACATAAACGGAGGCGGCTCGACTGGCTTCTCGATGGGAGGCAGCTCGCCGTACTTCTTAAAGTGGATACGACAGTCTGTACACAACAAGATGTTCTCTCTGCCCCCGTGGTGCCAGTCCTTAGAGGCTGAGAGAGACGGCAGAGACAGAGGACTCATACATCACTACACACAGGGAGACAGAGGACTCATAAACATCACTACACACAGGGAGACAGAGGACTCATACATCACTACACACAGGGAGACAGAGGACTCATACATCACTACACACAGGGAGACAGAGGACTCATACATCACTACACACAGGGAGACAGAGGACTCATACATCACTACACACAGGGAGACAGAGGACTCATACATCACTACACACAGGGAGACAGAGGACTCATACATCACTACACACAGGGAGACAGAGGACTCATACATCACTACACACAGGGAGACAGAGGACTCATACATCACTACACACAGGGAGACAGATGACTCATACATCACTACACACAGGGAGACAGAGGACTCATGAACATCACTACACACAGGGAGACAGAGGACTCATACATCACTACACACAGGGAGACAGAGGACTCATACATCACTACACACAGGGAGACAGAGTACTCATACATCACTACACACAGGGAGACAGAGGACTCAAACATCACTACACACAGGGAGACAGAGGACTCATACATCACTACACACAGGGAGACAGAGGACTCATACATCACTACACACAGGGAGACAGAGGACTCATACATCACTACACACAGGGAGACAGAGGACTCATAAACATCACTACACACAGGGAGACAGAGGACTCATAAACATCACTACACACAGGGAGACAGAGGACTCATACATCACCACACACGGAGGAAGAGGACTCATACATCTCTACACACAGGGAGACAGAGGACTCATAAACATCACTACACACAGGGAGACAGAGGACTCATACATCACTACACACAGGGAGACAGATGACTCATACATCACTACACACAGGGAGACAGAGGACTCATACATCACTACACACAGGGAGACAGAGGACTCATACATCACTACACACAGGGAGACAGAGGACTCATACATCACTACACACAGGGAGACAGAGTACTCATACATCACTACACACAGGGAGACAGAGGACTCAAACATCACTACACACAGGGAGACAGAGGACTCATACATCACTACACACAGGGAGACAGAGGACTCATACATCACCACACACGGAGGAAGAGGACTCATACATCACTACACACAGGGAGACAGAGGACTCATACATCACCACACACGGAGGAAGAGGACTCATACATCTCTACACACAGGGAGATAGAGGACTCATACATCACTACACACAGGGAGACAGAGGACTCAAACATCACTACACACAGGGAGACAGAGGACTCATACATCACTACACACAGGGAGACAGAGGACTCATACATCACTACACACAGGGAGACAGAGGACTCATACATCACTACACACAGGGACAGAGGACTCATACATCACTACACACAGGGAGACAGAGGACTCATACATCACTACACACAGGGAGATAGAGGACTCATACATCACTACACACAGGGAGACGGAGGACTCATGAACATCACTACACACAGGGAGACAGAGGACTCATACATCACTACACACAGGGAGACAGAGGACTCATACATCACTACACACAGGGACAGAGGACTCATACATCACTACACACAGGGAGACAGAGGACTCATACATCACTACACACAGGGAGACAGAGGACTCATACATCACTACACACAGGGAGATAGAGGACTCATACATCACTACACACAGGGAGACAGAGGACTCATAAACATCACTACACACAGGGAGACAGAGGACTCATAAACATCACTACACACAGGGAGACAGAGGACTCATACATCACTACACACAGGGAGACAGAGGACTCACATCACTACACACAGGGAGACAGAGGACTCATACACAGCTAGACAAGGAGACAGAGGACTCATACACACAGCAGAGAGGGAGACAGCGGACCCATACACACAGCTAGACAAGGAGACAGAGGACTCATACACACAGCTAGACAGGGAGACAGAGGACCCATACACACAACTAGACAGGGAGACAGAGGACTCATACACACAACTAGACAGAGAGACAGAGGACTCATACACACAGCTAGACAGGGAGACAGAGGACTCATACACACAGCTAGACAGGGAGACAGTACTCACACACAGCTAGACAGGGAGACAGAGGACTCATACACACAGCTAGACAGAGAGACAGAGGACTCATACAGCCCACGGCCCCGTCTCAGTTTTGAGGTGGGATTTAAACTGATCATATACCATGAGGACTGTCACACCAGGTCGCGGTGATGGTGTGTGTGTGTGTGTGTGTGTGTGTGTGTGTGTGTGTGTGTGTGTGTGTGTGTGTGTGTGTGTGTAACACAGAGATGATGGTACTTACTAGTGGTGAAACAGTGTCGGCAGGCGTAACCCTTCAGCTCCTGCTCACTGTCTTCACTGTCCAGGTCATCTTCATTGGCTGAACTCAGGTCCACTGGAGGAGAACAGAACACACGTTGTTACCAAGCGCCAACAGGACCGAGCTAAACATCTCATTGGCTGAACTCAGGTCCACTGGAGGAGAACAGAACACACCTTCTAAATAAAAACATGAGTTTCCTGCAACAAGTACCGCTAGGAAGGAATTACTCGTCCAACTTTAAAAATACAATGCTGTCACATTAACATTTTAAATAAGGGGTTAGGGTGGAGAGTTAGTGTACTACTTACAGAACTCTGAGGACTCTTCGTGAGAGGTTAGGGGTTAGGGTGGAGGGTTAGTGTCCTACTTACAGAACTCTGAGGACTCTTCGTGAGAGGTTAGGGGTTAGGGTGGAGGGTTAGTGTCCTACTTACGGAACTCTGAGGAGGGGGGTCTAGACGGGATGTTGACGGGGGTGGAGGTTTGGGGCGTAGGGTTAGTGTCTTACTTACAGAACTCTGAGGACTCTTCGTGAGAGGTTAGGGGTTAGGGTGGAGGGTTAGTGTCCTACTTACAGAACTCTGAGGAGGGGGGTCTAGACGGGATGTTGACGGGGGTGGAGGTTTGGGGCGAAGGGTTAGTGTCTTACTTACAGAACTCTGAGGAGGGGGGTCTAGACGGGATGTTGACGGGGGTGGAGGTTTGGGGCGAAGAGTTAGTGTCTTACTTACGGAACTCTGAGGAGGGGGGTCTAGACGGGATGTTGACGGGGGTGGAGGTTTGGGGCGTAGGGTTAGTGTCCTACTTACAGAACTCTGAGGAGGGGGTCTAGACGGGATGTTGACGGGGGTGGAGGTTTGGGGCGAAGAGTTAGTGTCTTACTTACGGAACTCTGAGGAGGGGGGTCTAGACGGGATGTTGACGGGGGTGGAGGTTTGGGGCGTAGGGTTAGTGTCCTACTTACAGAACTCTGAGGAGGGGGGTCTAGACGGGATGTTGACGGGGGTGGAGGTTTGGGGCGTAGGGTTAGTGTCCTACTTACAGAACTCTGAGGAGGGGGGTCTAGACGGGATGTTGACGGGGGTGGAGGTTTGGGGCGTAGGGTTAGTGTCCTACTTACAGAACTCTGAGGAGGGGGGTCTAGACGGGATGTTGACGGGGGTGGAGGTTTGGTGTCCTACTTACAGAACTCTGAGGAGGGGGGTCTAGACGGGATGTTGACGGGGGTGGAGGTTTGGGGCGTAGGGTTAGTGTCCTACTTACAGAACTCTGAGGAGGGGGGTCTAGACGGGATGTTGACGGGGGTGGAGGTTTGGGGCGTAGGGTTAGTGTCCTACTTACAGAACTCTGAGGAGGGGGTCTAGACGGGATGTTGACGGGGGTGGAGGTTTGGGGCGTAGGGTTAGTGTCCTACTTACAGAACTCTGAGGAGGGGGTCTAGACGGGATGTTGACGGGGTGGAGGTTTGGGGCGTAGGGTTAGTGTCCTACTTACAGAACTCTGAGGAGGGGGTCTAGACGGGATGTTGACGGGGTGGAGGTTTGGGGCGTAGGGTTAGTGTCCTACTTACAGAACTCTGAGGAGGGGGTCTAGACGGGATGTTGACGGGGTGGAGGTTTGGGGCGTAGGGTTAGTGTCCTACTTACAGAACTCTGAGGAGGGGGTCTAGACGGGATGTTGACGGGGTGGAGGTTTGGGGCGTAGGGTTAGTGTCCTACTTACAGAACTCTGAGGAGGGGGTCTAGACGGGATGTTGACGGGGGTGGAGGTTTGGGGCGTAGGGTTAGTGTCCTACTTACAGAACTCTGAGGAGGGGGGTCTAGACGGGATGTTGACGGGGGTGGAGGCGGTGCGTGTCTTGATGCGTCGGAACACAGGCTGACGACGGTGTCTACGGTGGGCCCTGGACGACGCCGCCTCAGGAGTCTTCTTCCAGTAGTAGTAGAAGGTTATCAACTCACCCTGCAAGGTAGACATGGGAGAGGGAGGATGAGAGCAGAACCACTGACAGCAGAACCACTGAGAACAGAACCCCTGAGACCATGACTCCAGGCCACTGAGACCATGACTCCAGGCCACTAAGACCATGACTCCAGGCCACTGAGACCATGACTCCAGGCCACTGAGACCATGACTCCAGGACACTGAGACCATGACTCCAGGCCACTGAGACCATGACTCCAGGCCACTGAGACCATGACTCCAGGCCACTGAGACCATGACTCCAGGCCACTGAGACCATGACTCCAGGTCACTGAGACTATACTATGACTCCAGGCCACTGAGAGAAATGTAAATGACTCCAGGTCACTGAGACCATGACTCCAGGCCACTGAGCCCATGACTCCAGGCCACTGATACCATGACTCCAGGCCACTGATACCATGACTCCAGGCTCAATGCTCTTTACTGAGGGAGGCTGTCTGGCCACATTAACTAGTGCTCTTTACTGAGGGAGGCTGTCTGGCCACATTAACTAGTGCTCTTTACTGAGGGAGGCTGTCTGGCCACATTAACTAGTGCTCTTTACTGAGGGAGGCTGTCTGGCCACATTAACTAGTGCTCTTTACTGAGGGAGGCTGTCTGGCCACATTAACTAGTGCTCTTTACTGAGGGAGGCTGTCTGGCCACATTAACTAGTGCTCTTTACTGAGGGAGGCTGTCTGGCCACATTAACTAGTGCTCTTTACTGAGGGAGGCTGTCCGGCCACATTAACTAGTGCTCTTTACTGAGGGAGGCTGTCTGGCCACATTAACTAGTGCTCTTTACTGAGGGAGGCTGTCTGGCCACATTAACTAGTGCTCTTTACTGAGGGAGGCTGTCTGGCCACATTAACTAGTGCTCTTTACTGAGGGAGGCTGTCTGGCCACATTAACTAGTGCTCTTTACTGAGGGAGGCTGTATGGCCACATGTGGTCCTTCTGTAGCACAGTTGGTAGAGCATGGCGCTTGTAACGCCAGGGTAGTGGGTTCGATTCCCGGGACCACCCATACGTAGAATGTATGCACACATGACTGTAAGTCGCTTTGGATAAAAGCGTCTGCTAAATGGCATATATTATTATATAGTGCTCTTAGTGTAGAGTCTGAACAGCCCTCCACGGTGTTTAGAGTCTGAACAGCCCTCCACGGTGTTTAGAGTCTGAACAGCCCTCCACGGTGTTTAGAGTCTGAACAGCCCTCCACGGTGTAGAGTCTGAACAGCCCTCCACGGTGTTTAGAGTCTGAACAGCCCTCCACGGTGTTTAGAGTCTGAACAGCCCTCCACGGTGTTTAGAGTCTGAACAGCCCTCCACGGTGTTTAGAGTCTGAACAGCCCTCCACGGTGTTTAGAGTCTGAACAGCCCTCCACGGTGTTTAGAGTCTGAACAGCCCTCCACGGTGTTTAGAGTCTGAACAGCCCTCCACTGTGTTTAGAGTCTGAACAGCCCTCCACTGTGTTTAGAGTCTGAACAGCCCTCCACGGTGTTAAAGCCTATTGATTGATTTGGTCCTCTCTGTCAGTGATGCTTCCTTTTCAGCAAACAGTGTCTGCCCCTCTCTCTCTAGCCGGGCCAGCTGGTGAGGGCAGGGATCTGGCTGGGGGTGAGCGTGCAGGTAAAGTCATCTGGCGAGCTGATGTGAAATCTAATTGAACTGTGTAGATCAGATGTGTCAAGCGGCGAGTACTAGAGCAGCCTGAGTGTGTTGTCTGCTCTGTGATTAATGACCGTTCTCTCCCCCAGCAGCCCTCCGCCTCTTCTCCCCCAAGCAGCTCGACAACCCAACCCACGACAACCACAAACCAACACACAGAAAAAAGGTTGCCGTGGCCCTAAATCACTTACAGTAAGTCACACATCATTGTATTATCCAGGAATAAAAGTCCACAAACTAAATTGCAGAGATTTTGAAAAGGAAACTAACAGGAGTAGATGAGTGGAAAACAGGAAATGCTTCAAAAGGGATTGGCTGTTGATTAGAATGTTCTGGAACCACAGGGAAATAATAAAACCTTTGTTTCCTGTCTTTCTCTTCATCTTTGGCGCAGTGGTCTAAAGGCAACACATCTCAGTGCTAGAGGCTTCACTACAGACACCCTGGTTCGAATCCAGACCGTATCACAACCGGACGTGATTTGGGAGTCCCATAGGACGGCGCACAATTGGCCCAGCGTCGTCCGTGTTTGGGCCGGTGTGTTAGGCCGTCATTGTAAATAAGAATTTGTTCTTACACCGACTTGCCTAGTTCAATAAATTGTTAAAATAAATAAGTTTTACTCCGCCTTGCTACTACTAGCTTGCGTGACTAGTAAAGGGAGTCCATCTGCATCACACCAGGGTCCAAAATATACAGTTCACACAGTGAAGCACGGCTCGATGAGGGGAGGAGTGTGTCTCCGTTCAGTCCTGTGGTTGTGAGGGGCCTCATGTGGTGAATTAGTATCAGACAGACAGATTTGACAGAGGGTTTAAATAGCTCCACCAACCTGCCTGTCTGTCAAAGTTTCTCTGAAGCCATATATCCCATGATCTCTTGTTCTTTCACCAGACATAAATGTCACTAACTGTCATCGCGGTGTACGCTTGGGAATATGATGTTTGTTTTCTTTGACTGGTTTATACTGCGTAAAATGTCAAATATATTTCACACCTAAAAAATATATATATTTCCACACTAATCTACTCCACTCGTCTACTCCTGTTAGTTTCCTCTCCCTCAAATATATTTCACACCAACAAAATATATATATTTCCACACTAAAACAGATCTGTAGAAGCCAGTTAACTATATTTTTTACAATGATGTACTAAAATATGAAATATTTTTTTGTCCAGAGAGCTAGCTACATGAGACTAGCTGAAAGCTCTCAGAACACGATCGTGACAACATAAGCTTGGTATTATATAAGGCCTTCTAGCATGCTGGCGGCTTCCTTCTGAAGGAGATGAGTGTTCTGGTGGATTATCGTCCGACAAGGAAAGGGATTACCTTATATCACCACGTCTGCTATGACCTCACTCTCTCTGCCTCCCTCAGTCTCACTGCTATGACCTCACTCTCTCTGCCTCCCTCAGTCTCACTGCTATGACCTCAGTCTCACTGCTATGACCTCACTCTCTCTGCCTCCCTCAGTCTCACTGCTATGACCTCACTCTCTCTGCTTCCCTCAGTCTCACTGCTATGACCTCACTCTCTCTGCTTCCCTCCCTCTCAGTCTCACTGCTATGACCTCACTCTCTCTGCTTCCCTCCCTCTCAGTCTCACTGCTATGACCTCACTCTCTCTGCTTCCCTTCCTCTCAGTCTCACTGCTATGACCTCACTCTCTCTGCTTCCCTCCCTCTCAGTCTCACTGCTATGACCTCACTCTCTCTGCTTCCCTCCCTCTCAGTCTCACTGCTATGACCTCACTCTCTCTGCTTCCCTCAGTCTCACTGCTATGACCTCACTCTCTCTGCTTCCCTCCCTCTCAGTCTCACTGCTATGACCTCACTCTCTCTGCTTCCCTCCCTCTCAGTCTCACTGCTATGACCTCACTCTCTCTGCTTCCCTTCCTCTCAGTCTCACTGCTATGACCTCACTCTCTCTGCTCCCCTCCCTCTCAGTCTCACTGCTATGACCTCACTCTCTCTGCTTCCCTCCCTCTCAGTCTCACTGCTATGACCTCACTCTCTCTGCTCCCCTCCCTCTCAGTCTCACTGCTATGACCTCACTCTCTCTGCTCCCCTCCCTCTCAGTCTCACTGCTATGACCTCACTCTCTCTGCTTCCCTCAGTCTCACTGATACGGTCACTTCAAATGCTACACATTTGATGGTTAAGGTTAACAAATGTTACGTTTATAACTACTTGTGAGGTAGGTAGGGAGGGATGTCAAAGTGGAAGAAACTTTTGAAAAATGTAAAAAAATATATTTAAAAAATCATGAAAAATAAAACACGTAATATATTTTCAGTAGATTAGAATCCAAACCCCTGAGTCAATACATGAATCACCTTTGGCAGTCTTTCTGGGTAATTTCTCAGAGAGCTCTCCACACCTAGTTTCTGTAACATTGGCCGTTCATTCTTTTAGAATTCTTCAAGCTATCATTGCTAGACAACCATTTCCAGGTCTTGCCATAGATTGTCAAGTAGATTAAAGTTAAAACTGTATCTCGGGCCCTCAGGAACAACTCCAGTGTTGATTGTGTTTTAGGTTATTGTCCTGCTGATTGGTCAATTCATCTCCCAGTGTCTGTAGGGAAAGCAGACAACCAGATTTTCGTCTAGGATGTTGCCTGTGCTTAACTCCATTCTGGTTATTTCTCATCCTGAAAAACTCATCCATTCTCTGCATGCTTCTTTCTTTTCACTCTGCAGTAGCTCCACAATACTATGCTAATTTACAATGTAGTTGATCCATCCATAGTTTTTTCTCCTATCACAGCCATTAAACAAACTGTTTTAAAGTCAACATTGCGCATCATGGTGAAATCGCTGAGCGGTTTCCTTCCTCTCCGGCAACTGAGTTAGGAAGGACGCCTGCATCTTTGTAGTGACTGGGTATATTGATTTACCATCCAAAGTGTAATTAATAACTTCACCATGCTCAAAGGGATATTCAAAGTCTGGGTTTTAAAATGTTTTACCCATCTACCAATATGTGCCGTTCTTCGCGAAGCATTGGAAAACCTCCCTGGTCTTTGTGGTTGAATATCATCCTTGATGTAACGTAACAAAATGTGTAAAATAATCAAGGGGTCTGAATTCTTTCCGAATGCACTGTGTGTGTGTGTGTGTGTGTGTGTGTGTGTGTGTGTGTGTGTGTGTGTGTGTGTGTGTGTTATATACACACACACGGTACATTCGGAAAGAATTCAGACCCTTTGACTTTCTCCACATTTTGATAGTTTTTTTTAGTTATAATTTAGTTAGTTATAGTTTAGTTAGTTATAGTTTTTCCTGCTCATCAATCTACACACAATACCCAATTATTGCCAAAGCAAAAAACAGGTTATATCGTGTGTGTTACGCTCTGTGTGTCCGAGGCTAGGGTACGAGTGAATAGGGTTGGCACGGCAATTGCATTTCGACGTTTAGGGATGAAAACCGTTGTGAAAATAAAAATCAGTCACTAAGGCACTGCATCACAGTGGCAGAGGCGTCACTACAGACCCGGGTCCCGATCCCGGGCTGTTTCACAACCGACACATTGGTGCGAGTGGCTTCCGGATGAAGTGGGCAAACTCCAAACGGGATTTGGCGGGTCAGGTTTCGGAGGACGCATGATTTGACCTTCGTCTCTCGAGCCAGTTAGAGAGTTGCAGAGATGAGACAAGATCGAAAATTTGGGGAGATAAAAAAAAATACAAAAATTCAGCTGACTGAAACAGGATGCAGGGGCATTCGTCCATGTTTCGCCTGTAACATGGACTCAATGTGATGAAACTTTGTTTCTGAAACAAACAAACGACTCTTTGGATGCTGAGGCAACGGCCCCCACAATGCAGCAGCACACTGAAATATAATTAATAGACTGGGCCATTGTCTTATGTCATCCCTACGTGACTCCTCCCTCAACCGATCTGTCTTGTGTGATGTGGAACACATCTCTAATAGTCTAGATTTTGCTCATTCGTCTAACCCTAGTTCCTAATTCTGAAAATTACTTCGCACTCGGTGTCTATGATGCACAGCACACTACGGTAGAGCAAGCTAGTTTGAATGGTCATAAGCAAGCTAGTTTGAACGGTCATACGCTAGCTAGTTTGAACGGTCATACGCTAGCTAGTTTGAACGGTCATACGCTAGCTAGTTTGAACGGTCATAAGCAAGCTAGTTTGAACGGTCATACGCTAGCTAGTTTGACCGGTCATACGCTAGCTAGTTTGACCGGTCATACGCTAGCTAGTTTGAACGGTCATACGCTAGCTAGTTTGAACGGCCATACGCTAGCTAGTTTGAACGGTCATACGCTAGCTAGTTTGAACGGTCATACGCTAGCTAGTTTGAACGGTCATACGCTAGCTAGTTTGAACGGTCATACGCTAGCTAGTTTGAACGGTCATACGCTAGCTACTTTGAACGGTCATACGCTAGCTAGTTTGAACGGTCATACGCTAGCTACTTTGAACGGTCATACGCTAGCTAGTTTGCCAGCTTGTTGATGAAGTTGTACGGAACCACAGTTGTGGGACTGTTGTCAGTCAGATAAATGCTGATTTCTGACAACTGGCTCTGTGTCTCGCTACTCTGGAACATTTGGCCAACGTGATGACATCACAGAGAGGAGTCAGCTGTAGAACTCGGCGCACCGATCACAGCAGAACAGAATGAAAACTCATTTGGGAATGAGCGAGAACTTCACTGCACTAGCTAGCATGTATATTCAGCATGGAGTGTGTGAACTGGCGTTGTTGGCATCCCTGCCTTTCATTTCATACAGCCAGCAAGCAGACACTGGTTCAGCCAGCAAGCAGACACTAACATCAGCTCGTACATTTTTGTGCACATTTCGAATTTCATAATTACTGATTCTACAGGGCCCGGGGGTGGTGTTCCTATGTACACTGTGCTACACAGGGCAGTGCAGGCTAAGGGTGAGGGCTGAAATCCGGTATTTACACACTGATCCCCTCTCAGCTCTCCCCCTTTCTCTACTTTTCCCTGCTCTCTCCATTTTTCTCCCTCTCCTCTCCCCAGCTCTATTCTTCTCCCTCTGCTCTTTCCCCCTCTCTCTCTCTCTCTCTCTCTCTCTTCCTCTCTGCTCTTTCTGCAGGCTAAACAGATGGTTAGTGTTTTTCCTGGCAGATTTGTGACAAGAGTCACAAAAGGCCCCTGCTTTGACACCAAGCCAAACGGTTAAGGCAGTTACTGGCAGGAGCAGGGGAAGAGAAGGAGGAGAGAACAGGGGAGGAGGGGGAAGGAGGGAGGCAGAAGCCAGAGCAGGGGAAGAGAAGGGGGAGGAGGGGAGAGAGAGGGAGGAGAGAACAGGGGAGGAGGGGGAAGGAGGGAGGCAGAAGCCAGAGCAGGGGAAGAGAAGGGGGGAGGGAGGGGAGAGAGAGGGAGAGCGGGGAAGTGCTGAGAGAGAAATAAGAGAGAAAAACATTGGAAAACAAATCAACCCTGAATCTAACCAGCCCTTCCTAAAACCTCTCCCACATTTCAGACGAATGAGCTGTTGCTGTGAGATTATAGGGGTGGGGGGAGGGACCAGCAGGAGAGAATGTCATGACTGGGTTGGGTTAGGGTTAGATACAGAGTTGAGTAAACAACCACGATTGCAGCCAGGCAGAGTGGCTCAGAGGAGGAGTCTGACTATCATTACAGCAAGGGGGAGGAGCCTGACTATCATTACAGCAAGGAGGAGGAGTCTGACTATCATTACAGCAAGGGGGAGGAGAATGTTGATCTGACAACAACAATAAGGACACCTGCTCTTTCCATGACAGACTGACCAGGTGAATCCAGGTAAAAGCTATGATCTTTTATTGATGTTACCTGTTAAAACTTAAGGCTAGGGTACACTATTTTCACATCCGGATGAAAAGTGTGCCCAAAGTAAACTGCCTGCTACTCAGGCCCAGAAGCTAGGCTATGCATATTATTAGTAGATTTGGATAGCAAAACCTCTGAAGCTTCTAAAAGTGTTTGAATGATGTCTGTGAGTATAACAGAACTTATTTGGCAGGCGAAAACCCGAGGACAAAACATCCAGGATTTATTTTTTTGAGGTCACTCTCTTTTCAATGGGAATCTAGAATGCCAAGGCAGTTGCTTGTGAGTTCCTATCGACATATTGGAATGCCACTGGATGTCAACAGTCTTTAGAAATTGGTTGATGTTTTTCCTTTTGAGAAATGAAGAAGCAGCCCTGTTCAGAACAGCAGGTTTGCTCGAGTGAAGTGTACTGTTGTGGTTGAGGCACTGTGACTGGATTAACTCAAATTCACTTTGTTTAATTGAACACAGTTTATTCCGTCTTAAATTTGATCGATTATTGACGTTTAAAAATACCTAAAGTTGTATTAGGAAAGTTGTTTGAAATGTTTGGATCAAGTTTACCGGTAACTAATTAGATATTTTTTAGTCATGTTGTGTGAGTTGGAACCGAGTGTATTTTCTGAATCATACGCGCCAAATAAATTAATATTTTGGAGATATAACGGAATTTATCGAACAAAAGGACTGGGGAACGAGGAGCAGAACGAGGAGCGGGGAACGAGGAGCAGAACGAGGAGCAGAACGAGGAGCGGGGAACGAGGAGCAGAACGAGGAGCGGGGAACGAGGAGCAGAACGAGGAGCAGAACGAGGAGCAGAACGAGGAGCAGGGAACGAGGAGCAGGGAACGAGGAGCAGAACGAGGAGCAGAACGAGGAGCAGAACGAGGAGCAGGGAACGAGGAGCAGAACGAGGAGCAGGGGAACGAGGAGCAGAACGAGGAGCAGAACGAGGAGCAGAACGAGGAGCGGGAACGAGGAGCGGGGAACGAGGAGCAGAACGAGGAGCGGGGAACGAGGAGCAGAACGAGGAGCAGAACGAGGAGCAGAACGGGAGCGAGGAGCAGGGAACGAGGAGCAGAACGAGGAGCAGAACGAGGAGCAGAACGAGGAGCAGAACGAGGGGCAGGAGCAGAACGAGGAGCAGAACGAGGAGCAGAATGAGGAGCAGAGGAGCAGAACGAGGAACGAGGAGCAGAACGAGGAGCGGGAACGAGGAGCAGAACGAGGAGCAGAACGAGGAGCGGGGAACGAGGAGCAGAACGAGGAGCAGAACGAGGAGCAGAACGAGGAACAAGGAGCAGAACGAGGAGCGGAGAACGGGGAGCAGAACGAGGAGCGGAGAACGGGGAGCAGAACGAGGAGCTCCACACTCGCTCGCTGAAAGTCACAGCCTGAATGTTTCCTCCTCTTCAAAAGATGCCAACACCTGCAAAATCTTGATTTGTCAAAAACAGCTAGTGATGAAAAACCCAAGGAACTAACGCACCACATCATGTAAGGCATCCCATTGTATCATGACAGAGCTACGCTAACATTTATGTTTACGTGGTCTGTCCACGAGAGATTAAATTATTCTAAATGGAAATGAAATATACTGTATATTTGTTAATACAGTTCGTTGTCTCTTATCTAATGCTGAGTAAAACTAATTGGGTCTCTTATACAGTAAAAAAAAAAAAGAAAAAAGGGCAACAATATTTCTCCAGCTACATAATAATACATTGCCTCCACCAAGGTCAACACAGTCGGAGCCCCGACGGCTTCTGAAATAGACAGCCACTCCTGTCTGTGGTCCCTGTAAGCGCAGTACAGAACAGCACAGGGCAGAGAGAGAGCAAATGTGAGAGAAAAAAAAAAAATAAATAAATAAATAAGGCCTTGGCTGATGGAACAGTGTGTGCGCGTGCCTGTGTGTGCGGTTAAATAGGCAGGCGGATCCCCGCTGCGCCAATCCTTTCTCCCACTGAATGACAGAGCTGTGTTTTCACAGGTCAGGGATACACACGCCAGAGAATCACCACTCTCTCCTCGTTTCACTGCTGTAAGCGATTTTACAAATCAAAGCAGATTGGACATACTGCTACAGAGCCTTTTTACAGGGTGGGTTGATCCCTACGCCTGCTACAGAGCCTTTTTACAGGGTGGTTTGATCCCTACGCCTGCTACAGAGCCTGTTTACAGGGCCGGTTGATCCCTACGCCTGCTACAGAGCCTGTTTACAGGGTGGATTGATCCCTACGCCTGCTACAGAGCCTTTTTACAGGGTGGATTGATCCCTACGCCTGCTACAGAGCCTTTTTACAGGGTGGGTTGATCCCTACGCCTGCTACAGAGCCTGTTTACAGGGTGGGTTGATCCCTACGCCTGCTACAGAGCCTGTTTACAGGGTGGGTTGATCCCTACGCCTGCTACAGAGCCTTTTTACAGGGTGGGTTGATCCCTATACCTGCTACAGAGCCTTTTTACAGGGTGGGTTGATCCCTACGCCTGCTACAGAGCCTGTTTACAGGGTGGGTTGATCCCTACGCCTGCTACAGAGCCTTTTTACAGGGTGGATTGATCCCTACGCCTGCTACAGAGCCTTTTTACAGGGTGGTTTGATCCCTACGCCTGCTACAGAGCCTTTTTACAGGGTGGGTTGATCCCTACGCCTGCTACAGGGCCGGTTGATCCCTACGCCTGCTACAGAGCCTGTTTACAGGGCCGGTTGATACCTACGCCTGCTACAGAGCCTGTTTACAGGGTGGATTGATCCCTACGCCTGCTACAGAGCGTTTTTACAGGGTGGATTGATCCCTACGCCTGCTACAGAGCCTGTTTACAGGGCCGGTTGATCCCTACGCCTGCTACAGAGCCTTTTTACAGAGTGGGTTGATCCCTACGCCTGCTACAGAACCTTTTTAGAGGGTGGGTTGATCCCTACGCCTGCTACAGAGCCTTTTTACAGGGCCGGTTGATCCCTACGCCTGCTACAGAGCCTGTTTACAGGGTGGATTGATCCCTATGCCTGCTACAGAGCCTTTTTACAGAGTGGGTTGATCCCTACGCCTGCTACAGAGCCTGTTTACAGGGCCGGTTGATCCCTACGCCTGCTACAGAGCCTGTTTACAGGGTGGATTGATCCCTACGCCTGCTACAGAGCCTGTTTACAGGGCCGGTTGATACCTATGCCTGTTACAGAGCCTTTTTACAGGGTGGGTTGATCCCTACGCCTGCTACAGAGCCTGTTTACAGGGTGGATTGATCCCTACGCCTGCTACAGAGCCTGTTTACAGGGCCGGTTGATCCCTACGCCTGCTACAGGGCCGGTTGATCCCTACGCCTGCTACAGAGCCTGTTTACAGGGTGGATTGATACCTATGCCTGCTACAGAGCCTTTTTACAGAGTGGGTTGATCCCTACGCCTGCTACAGAGCCTTTTTACAGGGTGGGTTGATCCCTACGCCTGTACAGAGCCTGTTTACAGGGTGGGTTGATCCCTACGCCTGCTACAGAGCCTTTTACAGGGCCGGTTGATCCCTACGCCTGCTACAGAGCCTGTTTACAGGGTGGGTTGATCACTACGCCTGCTACAGAGCCTTTTTACAGGGTGGTTTGATCCCTGCTACGCCTGCTACAGAGCCTGTTTACAGGGCCGGTTGATACCTACGCCTGCTACAGAGCCTGTTTAAGGGCCGGTTGATACCTATGCCTGCTACAGAGCCTGTTTACAGGGTGGATTGATCCCTACGCCTGCTACAGAGCCTGTTTACAGGGCCGGTTGATCCCTACGCCTGCTACAGGGCCGGTTGATCCCTACGCCTGCTACAGAGCCTGTTTACAGGGTGGATTGATCCCTACGCCTGCTACAGAGCCTGTTTACAGGGTGGATTGATCCCTACGCCTGCTACAGAGCCTGTTTACAGGGCCGGTTGATCCCTACGCCTGCTACAGAGCCTGTTTACAGGGTGGATTGATCCCTACGCCTGCTACAGAGCCTGTTTACAGGGTGGGTTGATCACTACGCCTGCTACAGAGCCTTTTTACAGGGTGGGTTGATCCCTACGCCTGCTACAGAGCCTTTTTACAGGGCCGGTTGATCCCTACGCCTGCTACAGATCCTTTTTACAAGGTGGGTTGATCCCTACGCCTGCTACAGAGCCTGTTTACAGGGTGGGTTGATCCCTACGCCTGCTACAGAGCCTTTTTACAGGGCCGGTTGATCCCTACGCCTGCTCCAGAGCCTTTTTACAGGGTGGTTTGATCCCTACGCCTGCTACAGAGCGTTTTTACAGGGTGGATTGATCCCTACGCCTGCTACAGAGCCTTTTTACAGGGCCGGTTGATCCCTACGCCTGCTCCAGAGCCTTTTTACAGGGTGGTTTGATCCCTACGCCTGCTACAGAGCCTGTTTACAGGGTGGTTTGATCCCTACGCCTGCTCCAGAGCCTGTTTACAGGGTGGTTTGATCCCTACGCCTGCTACAGAGCCTGTTTACAGGGTGGATTGATCCCTACGCCTGCTACAGAGCCTGTTTACAGGGTGGTTTGATCCCTACGCCTGCTACAGAGCCTGTTTACAGGGTGGTTTGATCCCTACGCCTGCTACAGAGCCTGTTTACAGGGTGGGTTGATCCCTACGCCTGCTACAGAGCCTGTTTACAGGGCCGGTTGATCCCTACGCCTGCTACAGGGGGGGTTGATCCCTACGCCTGCTACAGAGCCTGTTTACAGGGTGGATTGATCCCTACGCCTGCTACAGAGCGTTTTTACAGGGTGGATTGATCCCTACGCCTGCTACAGGGCCGGTTGATCCCTACGCCTGCTACAGAGCCTTTTTACAGGGCCGGTTGATCCCTACGCCTGCTACAGAGCCTTTTTACAGAGTGGGTTGATCCCTACGCCTGCTACAGAGCCTGTTTACAGGGCCGGTTGATCCCTACGCCTGCTACAGAGCCTGTTTACAGGGTGGATTGATCCCTACGCCTGCTACAGAGCCTGTTTACAGGGCCGGTTGATACCTATGCCTGTTACAGAGCCTTTTTACAGGGTGGGTTGATCCCTACGCCTGCTACAGAGCCTGTTTACAGGGTGGATTGATCCCTACGCCTGCTACAGAGCCTGTTTACAGGGCCGGTTGATCCCTACGCCTGCTACAGGGCCGGTTGATCCCTACGCCTGCTACAGAGCCTGTTTACAGGGTGGATTGATACCTATGCCTGCTACAGAGCCTTTTTACAGAGTGGGTTGATCCCTACGCCTGCTACAGAGCCTTTTTACAGGGTGGGTTGATCCCTACGCCTGTAACAGAGCCTGTTTACAGGGTGGGTTGATCCCTACGCCTGCTACAGAGCCTGTTTACAGGGCCGGTTGATCCCTACGCCTGCTACAGAGCCTGTTTACAGGGTGGATTGATCCCTACGCCTGCTACAGAGCCTGTTTACAGGGTGGGTTGATCACTACGCCTGCTACAGAGCCTGTTTACAGGGTGGATTGATCCCTACGCCTGCTACAGAGCCTGTTTACAGGGCCGGTTGATCCCTACGCCTGCTACAGGGCCGGTTGATCCCTACGCCTGCTACAGAGCCTGTTTACAGGGTGGGTTGATCCCTACGCCTGCTACAGAGCCTTTTTACAGGGTGGATTGATCCCTACGCCTGCTACAGGGGGCCGGTTGATCCCTACGCCTGCTACAGAGCCTTTTTACAGGGCCGGTTGATCCCTATGCCTGCTACAGAGCCTTTTTACAGAGTGGGTTGATCCCTACGCCTGCTACAGAGCCTGTTTACAGGGCCGGTTGATCCCTACGCCTGCTACAGAGCCTGTTTACAGGGTGGATTGATCCCTACGCCTGCTACAGAGCCTGTTTACAGGGCCGGTTGATACCTATGCCTGTTACAGAGCCTTTTTACAGGGTGGGTTGATCCCTACGCCTGCTACAGAGCCTGTTTACAGGGTGGATTGATCCCTACGCCTGCTACAGAGCCTGTTTACAGGGCCGGTTGATCCCTACGCCTGCTACAGGGCCGGTTGATCCCTACGCCTGCTACAGAGCCTGTTTACAGGGTGGATTGATACCTATGCCTGCTACAGAGCCTTTTTACAGAGTGGGTTGATCCCTACGCCTGCTACAGAGCCTTTTTACAGGGTGGGTTGATCCCTACGCCTGTAACAGAGCCTGTTTACAGGGTGGGTTGATCCCTACGCCTGCTACAGAGCCTTTTTACAGGGCCGGTTGATCCCTACGCCTGCTACAGAGCCTGTTTACAGGGTGGGTTGATCACTACGCCTGCTACAGAGCCTTTTTACAGGGTGGTTTGATCCCTACGCCTGCTACAGAGCCTGTTTACAGGGCCGGTTGATACCTACGCCTGCTGCAGAGCCTGTTTACAGGGCCGGTTGATACCTATGCCTGCTACAGAGCCTGTTTACAGGGTGGATTGATCCCTACGCCTGCTACAGAGCCTGTTTACAGGGCCGGTTGATCCCTACGCCTGCTACAGGGCCGGTTGATCCCTACGCCTGCTACAGAGCCTGTTTACAGGGTGGATTGATCCCTACGCCTGCTACAGAGCCTGTTTACAGGGCCGGTTGATCCCTACGCCTGCTACAGAGCCTGTTTACAGGGTGGATTGATCCCTACGCCTGCTACAGAGCCTGTTTACAGGGTGGGTTGATCACTACGCCTGCTACAGAGCCTTTTTACAGGGTGGGTTGATCCCTACGCCTGCTACAGAGCCTTTTTACAGGGCCGGTTGATCCCTACGCCTGCTACAGATCCTTTTTACAAGGTGGGTTGATCCCTACGCCTGCTACAGAGCCTGTTTACAGGGTGGGTTGATCCCTACGCCTGCTACAGAGCCTTTTTACAGGGCCGGTTGATCCCTACGCCTGCTCCAGAGCCTTTTTACAGGGTGGTTTGATCCCTACGCCTGCTACAGAGCGTTTTTACAGGGTGGATTGATCCCTACGCCTGCTACAGAGCCTTTTTACAGGGCCGGTTGATCCCTACGCCTGCTCCAGAGCCTTTTTACAGGGTGGTTTGATCCCTACGCCTGCTACAGAGCCTGTTTACAGGGTGGTTTGATCCCTACGCCTGCTCCAGAGCCTGTTTACAGGGTGGTTTGATCCCTACGCCTGCTACAGAGCCTGTTTACAGGGTGGATTGATCCCTACGCCTGCTACAGAGCCTGTTTACAGGGTGGTTTGATCCCTACGCCTGCTACAGAGCCTGTTTACAGGGTGGTTTGATCCCTACGCCTGCTACAGAGCCTGTTTACAGGGTGGATTGATCCCTACGCCTGCTACAGAGCCTGTTTACAGGGCCGGTTGATCCCTACGCCTGCTACAGGGCCGGTTGATCCCTACGCCTGCTACAGAGCCTGTTTACAGGGTGGATTGATCCCTACGCCTGCTACAGAGCGTTTTTACAGGGTGGATTGATCCCTACGCCTGCTACAGGGCCGGTTGATCCCTACGCCTGCTACAGAGCCTTTTTACAGGGCCGGTTGATCCCTACGCCTGCTACAGAGCCTTTTTACAGAGTGGGTTGATCCCTACGCCTGCTACAGAGCCTGTTTACAGGGCCGGTTGATCCCTACGCCTGCTACAGAGCCTGTTTACAGGGTGGATTGATCCCTACGCCTGCTACAGAGCCTGTTTACAGGGCCGGTTGATACCTATGCCTGTTACAGAGCCTTTTTACAGGGTGGGTTGATCCCTACGCCTGCTACAGAGCCTGTTTACAGGGTGGATTGATCCCTACGCCTGCTACAGAGCCTGTTTACAGGGCCGGTTGATCCCTACGCCTGCTACAGGGCCGGTTGATCCCTACGCCTGCTACAGAGCCTGTTTACAGGGTGGATTGATACCTATGCCTGCTACAGAGCCTTTTTACAGAGTGGGTTGATCCCTACGCCTGCTACAGAGCCTTTTTACAGGGTGGGTTGATCCCTACGCCTGTAACAGAGCCTGTTTACAGGGTGGGTTGATCCCTACGCCTGCTACAGAGCCTTTTTACAGGGCCGGTTGATCCCTACGCCTGCTACAGAGCCTGTTTACAGGGTGGGTTGATCACTACGCCTGCTACAGAGCATTTTTACAGGGTGGTTTGATCCCTACGCCTGCTACAGAGCCTGTTTACAGGGCCGGTTGATACCTACGCCTGCTACAGAGCCTGTTTACAGGGCCGGTTGATACCTATGCCTGCTACAGAGCCTGTTTACAGGGTGGATTGATCCCTACGCCTGCTACAGAGCCTGTTTACAGGGCCGGTTGATCCCTACGCCTGCTACAGAGCCTGTTTACAGGGCCGGTTGATCCCTACGCCTGCTACAGAGCCTGTTTACAGGGTGGATTGATCCCTACGCCTGCTACAGAGCCTCTTTACAGGGTGGGTTGATCACTACGCCTGCTACAGAGCCTTTTTACAGGGTGGGTTGATCCCTACGCCTGCTACAGAGCCTTTTTACAGGGCCGGTTGATCCCTACGCCTGCTACAGATCCTTTTTACAAGGTGGGTTGATCCCTACGCCTGCTACAGAGCCTGTTTACAGGGTGGGTTGATCCCGCCTGCTACGCCTGCTACAGAGCCTTTTTACAGGGTGGTTTGATCCCTACGCCTGCTACAGAGCGTTTTTACAGGGTGGATTGATCCCTACGCCTGCTACAGAGCCTTTTACAGGGCTGGTTGATCCCTACGCCTGCTCCAGAGCCTTTTTACAGGGTGGTTTGATCCCTACGCCTGCTACAGAGCCTGTTTACAGGGTGGTTTGATCCCTACGCCTGCTCCAGAGCCTGTTTACAGGGTGGTTTGATCCCTACGCCTGCTACAGAGCCTGTTTACAGGGTGGATTGATCCCTACGCCTGCTACAGAGCCTGTTTACAGGGTGGTTTGATCCCTACGCCTGCTACAGAGCCTGTTTACAGGGTGGTTTGATCCCTACGCCTGCTACAGAGCCTGTTTACAGGGTGGATTGATCCCTACGCCTGCTACAGAGCCTGTTTACAGGGCCGGTTGATCCCTACGCCTGCTACAGGGCCGGTTGATCCCTACGCCTGCTACAGAGCCTGTTTACAGGGTGGATTGATCCCTACGCCTGCTACAGAGCGTTTTTACAGGGTGGATTGATCCCTACGCCTGCTACAGGGCCGGTTGATCCCTACGCCTGCTACAGAGCCTTTTTACAGGGCCGGTTGATCCCTACGCCTGCTACAGAGCCTTTTTACAGAGTGGGTTGATCCCTACGCCTGCTACAGAGCCTTTTTACAGAGTGGGTTGATCCCTACGCCTGCTACAGAGCCTGTTTACAGGGCGGGTTGATCCCTACGCCTGCTAGAGAGCCTGTTTACAGGGCCGGTTGATCCCTACGCCTGCTACAGAGCCTGTTTACAGGGTGGTTTGATCCCTACGCCTGCTACAGAACCTGTTTACAGGGCCGGTTGATACCTACGCCTGCTACAGAGCCTGTTTACAGGGTGGGTTGATCACTACGCCTGTTACAGAGCCTTTTTACAAGGTGGGTTGATCCCTATGCCTGCTACAGAGCCTTTTTACAGGGCCGGTTGATCCCTACACCTGCTACAGAGCATTTTTACAGGGTGGGTTGATCCCTACGCCTGCTACAGAGCCTTTTTACAGGGTGGGTTGATCCCTACGCCTGTAACAGAGCCTTTTTACAGGGCCGGTTGATCCCTACGCCTGCTACAGAGCCTTTTTACAGGGTGGGTTGATCCCTACGCCTGCTACAGAGCCTTTTTACAGGGTGGGTTGATCCCTACGCCTGCTACAGATCCTGTTTACAGGGCCGGTTGATCCCTACGCCTGCTACAGAGCCTTTTTACAGGGCCGGTTGATCCCTACGCCTGCTACAGAGCCTTTTTACAGGGCCGGTTGATCCCTACGCCTGCCACAGAGCCTTTTTACAGGGCCGGTTGATCCCTACGCCTGCTACAGAGCCTGTTTACAGGGTGGGTTGATCCCTACGCCTGCTACAGAGCCTTTTTACAGGGTGGGTTGATCCCTACGCCTGCCACAGAGCCTTTTTACAGGGCCGGTTGATCCCTACGCCTGCTACAGAGCCTGTTTACAGGGTGGGTTGATCCCTACGCCTGCTACAGAGCCTTTTTACAGGGTGGGTTGATCCCTACGCCTGCTACAGAGCCTTTTTACAGGGCCGGTTGATCCCTACGCCTGCTACAGAGCCTTTTTACAGGGTGGATTGATCCCTACGCCTGCTACAGAGCCTTTTTACAGGGTGGATTGATCCCTACGCCTGCTACAGAGCCTTTTTACAGGGTGGGTTGATCCCTACGCCTGCTACAGAGCCTTTTTACAGGGTGGATTGATCCCTACGCCTGCTACAGAGCCTTTTTACAGGGTGGATTGATCCCTACGCCTGCTACAGAGCCTTTTTACAGGGTGGGTTGATCCCTACGCCTGCTACAGAGCCTGTTTACAGGGCCGGTTGATCCCTACGCCTGCTACAGAGCCTGTTTACAGGGTGGGTTGATCCCTACGCCTGCTACAGAGCCTGTTTACAGGGTGGGTTGATCCCTACGCCTGCTACAGAGCCTGTTTACAGGGCCGGTTGATCCCTACGCCTGCTACAGAGCCTGTTTACAGGGTGGGTTGATCCCTACGCATCACCTAACCTTGATAAACTAATCCCACTAATATAAATCACATTGTAGAGCATTACAAAAGGGATCTGCTGTCCTCCTCGTTAATCTATTTCATTGTTTTGTTCATACTAGAAAGAGTCACGGTTTGAAATGCACTTTAAATCCGGTTTGATTTGATACAGTCGGACCTCTTCCTGTACTACATCTATTAGCTAGAACAGACAGGGGGTTGGGTGACTACAGGTCAAAAGCCTGCTGTCTGCTGCGGTCTCCACCAAGCAACCTGTTTTTTGAAATGATCTGATAAAAAAAAAAAAAAGATGAAATTTTATTTGGAATGACAAGCCAGACAAAATGATTAAATATGAAAGAATAAGTCGTACAAAAGTTTTACTTTACTACGAACTGGTTCTCTAGCAAATAAGTAAGAATGTCTTACGTCGTATTCAGGAATGGCCTCTTCCCCTTTATTCAGATTACAACCTCTCACTTTCGGGTATTTGCAAACGAAATGGCCAAAATATCGTTATTTTTTAAAACAAACCATAGAAAGTTTGTTACAATTTCAGTTTAATCCATAAAACAGAACACATAAAACAACAAATATACTACTTCATAAAAAAAATTATCGAAAAATAGTTTAAAAGTAATATTCTTAGTAATTGATATCATAAATAGGACTGGTGGAGTTGTCACACATGCAGCTAAAAGACGTGTATGTAAATGTCTGCTCTACCCAAAATTACAACATTACCGCAAAAATGGAAGAGGCTAGTGGAAAAGAGTAAGGAACTTATCTTTCGGCATTAAATACCAAAGTAAGTTGAAAAATATCATAATGAATACAAAAATACACCAGTTTCATTGAAGGACCAAACTAAAACAAATGACAGGTTTGCCACAGATTGCAAAATAGTTGGGAAGAGATTTGACATACCAATTCCATGGCACATGGTTTATGAACTGATATACAAAACAACGCCCGATTCAAAACTAAATATATATATATATGGGGGATACGACCTTACAGGCTCTACAGATTTTTCTGCTTAGAGACAGTCATTAGATCATTTATTTTGGTACTGTCCATATGTAGCTTGTTTTTGGTCACAGATCCAGTAATGACTGAGGAGTTGCAACATCAAATCAAATGTTATTGGTCACGTACACATGGTTAGCTGATGTTATTGGTCACGTACACATGGTTAGCAGATGTTAATGGTCACGTACACATGGTTAGCAGATGTTATTGGTCACGTACACATGGTTAGCAGATGTTATTGGTCACGTACACATGGTTAGCTGATGTTATTGGTCACATACACATGGTTAGCAGATGTTATTGGTCACGTACACATGGTTAGCAGATGTTATTGGTCACGTACACATGGTTAGCAGATGTTATTGGTCACATACACATGGTTAGCAGATGTTATTGGTCACGTACACATGGTTAGCAGATGTTATTGGTCACATACACATGGTTAGCAGATGTTATTGTGAGTGTAGTGAAATGCTTGTGCTTCTAGATCCGACAGTGCAGCAGTATCTAGCAGGTAATATCTAACAATTCCACAACAAAACCTAATACGCACAATCTAGTAAAGGATGAGAATAGGATGAGGTAGTGGCTCAGATGGTTGATGTCCTTGATGATTTATTTTTGCCTCCCTGTGACATCGGGCGTTGTAGGTGTCCTGAAGGGCAGTTAGTTTGCCTCCGGTGATGCGTTGTGCAGACCGCACTACCCTCTGGAGAGCCCTGCGGTTGAGGGTGGTGCAGTTGCTGTACCAGGGGGTGATACAGCCCGCCAGGATGCTTATAATGAAGGCAGAGAAGATATATTTCCGACCGGATGCTCTCGGAGGCGCTGTTGCTCTTTCTTCACCACATTGTCTGTGTGCATGAACCATTTCAGTTTACACAGAGGAACTTAAAACTTTCCACCTTCTCCACTGCTGTCCCGTCGATGTGGATAGGGGGGGGTGCTCCCTCTGCTGTTTCCTGAAGTCCACGATCATCTCCTTTGTTTTGTTGACGTTGAGTGAGAGGTTATTTTCCTGACACCACACTCTGAGGGCCCTCACCTCCTCCTCGTAGGCCGTCTCGTCGTTGTTGGGTCATCTGCAAAGTTGATGATTGAGTTGGAGGCGTGCATGGCCACGCAGTCATGGGTGAACAGGAGAGGGCTGAGAACGCACCCTTGTGGGGCCCCAGTGTTGAGGATCAGCGGAGTGGAGATGTTGTTTCCTACCTTCACCACCTGGGGGCGGCCCGTCAGGAAGTCCAGGACCCAGTTGCACAGGGCGGGGTTGAGACCCAGGGCCTCTAGCTTGATGATGAGCTTGGATGGTACTATGGTGTTGAATGTTGAAGCTGTATTCAATGAACAGATTCTTACATAAGTATTCCTCTTGTCCAGATGGGATAGGGCAGAGTGCAGTGTGATTGCATCATCTGTGTACCTATTGGGGCGGTAAGAAAATTGAAGTGGGTCTAGGGTATCAGGTAGGGTGGAGGAGATATGATCCTTGGCTAGTCTCTCAAAGCACTTCAAGATGACAGTGCGACGGGGCGATTAGTCATTTAGTTTAGTAATTTAGTTCAGTTACCTTGGCTTTCTTGAGAACAGGAACAATGGTGGTCATCTTGAAGCATGTGGGGACAGCAGACTGGGATAGGGATTGATTGAATGTGTCCGTGAACACACAAGCCAGCTGGACTGCACATGCTCTGAGGACGCGGCTAGGGATGCGGAGCATTGGTATTGGGCCGTGTCAGTGGCACTGTATTGTCCCCAAAACATGCAAAGAAATTATCCAATTTGTCTGGGAGCAAGACATTGATGGTTTTCTTTTTGTAATCCGTGGATGTCTGTAGATCTTTTGCGACTCCATTTTGTCTCTATACTGACACTTCGCTTGCTTGATTACCTTACGGAGGAAATAACTACACTGTTTGTATTCGGCCATATTCCCAGTTGCCTTACCATGATTAAATGCGGTGGTATGTGCTTCCAGTTTTGCGCGAATGCTGCCATCAATCCATGGTTTTTGGTTAGGGAAGGTTTTAATAGTCACAGTGGGTATAACATCAAGGGTTTTTCTTTACGTTTACTATTTTCGTCATTGTAGAATAATAGTGAAGACATCAAAACGATGATATAACACATAGTGTAGTAACCAAAAAAGTGTTAAATCAAAAATATATTTAAAATGTGAGATTCTTCAAAGTAGCCACCCGTTGCCTTGATGACAGCTTTTGCACACTCTTGGCATTCTCTCAACCAGCTTCATGAGCTACTCACCTGGAATGCATTTCAATTAACAGGTGTGCCTTGTTAAAAGTTAATTTGTGGAATTTCTTTCCTTCTTAATGCGTTTGAGCCAATCAGTTGTGTTGTGACAAGGTAGGTGGGGATATACATTAGATGGCCCTATTTGGTAAAAGACCAAGTCCATGTTATGGCATGAACATCTCAAATAAGCAAAATGAAAACGACAGTCATTACTTTAAGACATGAAGGTCAGTCAATGCGGAACATGTAAAGAAGTTTCTTCAAGTGCAAAAGTGGCAAAAACCATCCAGCGCTATGATGAATCTGGCTCTCATGAGGACCGCCACAGGAAAGGAAGACCCAGAGTTACCTCTGCTGCAGACCCCATCATGGTCCTTCTGTAGCTCAGTTGGTAGAGCATGGCGCTTGTAACGCCAGGGTAGTGGGTTCGATTCCCGGGACCACCCATACGTAGAATGTATGCACACATGACTGTAAGTCGCTTTGGATAAAAGCGTCTGCTAAATGGCATATATTATTATATTATTCAGAGGAGAAGTTCATTAGAGTTAACTGGCTCTCATGAGGACCTGCCACAGGAAAGGAAGACCCAGAGGTACCTCTGCTGCAGAGGAGAAGTTCATTAGAGTTAACTGCACCTCACAGAGCTCAAGTAAAGGACACATCTCAACATCAACTGTTCAGAGGAGACTGCATGAATCAGGCCTTTATGGTCTAATTGCTCCAAAGAAACCACAACTAAAAGGACACCAATATGAAGAAGAGACTTGCTCGGGCAAATAAACATGAGCAATGGACATTAGACACGTGGAAATTTGTCCTTTGGTCTGATGAGTCCAAATTTGACATTTTTGTTTCCAACCACCGTGTCTTTGTGAGACGCAGAGTAGGTGAAAGGATGATCTCCGCATGTGTGGATCCCACAGTGAAGCACGTAGGAGGAGGTGTGGGGGTGCTTTCCTGATGACACTGTCAGAGATTTATTTAGAATTCAAGGAACACTTAATCACCATGGCTACCACAGCATTCTGCAGCGACACACCATCCCATCTGGTTTGTGCTTAGTGGGACTATCATTTGTTTTTCAACAGGACAATGACCCAACACACCTCCAGGCTGTGTAAAGGCTATTTGACCAATAAGGAGAGTGATGGAGTGCTGCATCAGATGACCAGGCCTCCACAATCACCCAACCTCAAGCCAATTGAGATGAGTTGGTCTGCAGAGTGAAGGAAAAACAGTCAACAAGTGCTCAGCATATGTGGGAACTCCTTCAAGACTGTTGGAAAAGCATTCCAAGTGAAGCTGGTTGAGAAAATGCCAAGAGTGTGCAAAGCTGTCGTCAAGGCGAAGGGTGGTGTCTCCTAGTGTGTGTCTATAACAGCACCGTATTCCCTCCTAGTGTGTGTCCATAACAGCACCGTATTCCCTCCTAGTGCGTGTCTATAACAGCACCGTATTCCCTCCTAGTGTGTGTCTATAACAGCACCGTATTCCCTCCTAGTGTGTGTCCATAACAGCACCGTATTCCCTCCTAGTGTGTGTCTATAACAGCACCGTATTCCCTCCTAGTGTGTGTCCATAACAGCACCGTATTCCCTCCTAGTGCGTGTCCATAATGGCACCGTATTCCCTGCATAGTGTCTCCTAGAGTGGAGGGAACACTTCTCTTGTTTTAGCTGGTTAAATTGGTGCCTGAACCAAAGTATTTGTAATGACCCCAAGGCTGTGGACTGGCTGGCTGACTGACTGCTGGGGTGAAGACATGGCAGTATTAACCAATCTGACGTGTGTTTACAGATCTACAGGTCATGGCACAGGGGCAAACATCTGCTGAGGCTGAGAGGATGTGAAGACAACGGAACAGCAGCCGGGCCTGGGGGGGGTGGCGGCGGCTGTGTGCACAACCTTCTCACACTGCGGTAGAACACAGCGGTAGAACACCGTGGTAGAACACCGTGGTAGAACACCGTGGTAGAACACCGTGGTAGAACACAGTGGTAGAACACCGTGGTAGAACACGGCGGTAGAACACCGTGGTAGAACACAGTGGTAGAACACGGCGGTAGAACACGGCGGTAGAACACAGCGGTAGAACACAGCGGTAGAACACAGTGGTAGAACACCGTGGTAGAACACGGCGGTAGAACACGGCGGTAGAACACGGCGGTAGAACACGGCGGTAGAACACGGCGGTAGAACACGGCGGTAGAACACGGCGGTAGAACACGGCGGTAGAACACGGCGGTAGAACACGGCGGTAGAACACGGCGGTAGAACACAGCGGTAGAACACAGCGGTAGAACACGGCGGTAGAACACAGCGGTAGAACACAGCGGTAGAACACAGCGGTAGAACACAGCGGTAGAACACAGCGGTAGAACACAGCGGTAGAACACAGTGGTAGAACACAGCGGTAGAACACAGCGGTAGAACACAGCGGTAGAACACAGCGGTAGAACACAGCGGTAGAACACAGCGGTAGAACACGGCGGTAGAACACGGCGGTAGAACACGGCGGTAGAACACGGCGGTAGAACACAGCGGTAGAACACAGCGGTAGAACACAGTGGTAGAACACAGCGGTAGAACACAGTGGTAGAACACAGCGGTAGAACACGGCGGTAGAACACCGTGGTAGAACACAGTGGTAGAACACAGCGGTAGAACACAGTGGTAGAACACGGCGGTAGAACACAGTGGTAGAACACAGCGGTAGAACACCGTGGTAGAACACCGTGGTAGAACACAGTGATGTTGTTGCAGCAGATAACTAACTGGTAAGTGTTAAACTGTCTTTTTTTGCAGTTCAAGTATCCTGTAGTTCTCGCTGTCCTAAAAGCAGCTGCAGCCTAGTGGTCTCTGAGTCAAAGGGAGAGAATGTTAGGAGACGACGCCCTTTACCTAAAACAGGAGAAATAAAACCAATAGACTGGGTGACACTTTCCCCAGAACAGCCACCTTCATTTGTTTTCAGGTTCTCGTTATTTTACGACTCTTCATCAAGACTCCTTTATGAAAGTTATTGCCGATATCAAAGCCAAATGTCCGCCAAATGACCTAGGAATCATTTCGGTAAAGTTCTTCCTATGGTTTAGTATGTAACGTAGCGTGTAATACTGAGAAGTCTTTGGCACGCACTACTCTCTAAACTCTTGATGGTTGCTAGGCAGCGCCCGTCACTAAGCTGTTGCTTGGCAGCGCCCCGGGTTTTACCATCCTCCTGGCAGTTGTAAACATGGCAACGCGCGTCGCTTCGTCTATCTCTTCCCGTAGCCCATCACTGTTTTCTGAACCACTACTGGATGGATACATAAAGAACTACTGTGGGAATATATATCACTGACTGACCAAAATATTGGAATAAAGTAGGCTAATGCCATTGAAAGCATATCAAATTGTTGCTTAGGAACTCTCAACGTCATCCAATCGTTGAAATACATTTGAAGCAATAGCTTACCCGCGTGTGGTCAACTATACTGAACAAAAAAAAAACACTTCAACATTTAAAGTGTTGGTTCCACGTTTCACGACCTGAAATAAAAGACCCCAGAAATGTTCCATATACAACTATTTAGTGCATTTCTCCTTTGTTATTTATTTATTTAGTTATTTATATATATTTGTCTACATCCCTGTTAGTGAGTATTTCTCCTTCGCCAATATAATCCATCCACCTGACAGGTGTGGCATATCAAGAAGCTGATTAACCACCGTGATCATTAAACAGGTTCACTTTGTACTGGGGACAATAAAAGGCCACTCTAAAATGTGCAGTTGTGTCACACAACACAAAGCCACAGATGTCTCAAGTTGAGGGAGCGTGCAATTGGCATGCTGACTGTAGCTTTATCCACCAGAGCTGTTGCCAGATAAAATGTTAATTTCTCTCCAACATAATTTGACAGAATTTGGCAGTATGTCCAACCGGCTTCACAACAACAGACCACCTGTAACCACGCCAGCCCAGGACCTCCACATCCGGTTTCTTCACCTGCGGGATCATCTGAGACGAACCACCCGGACAGCTGATGAAACTGGGTTTGCACAACCCAAAGAATATCTGCACAAGCTGTCAGAAACCGTCTCAGGGAAGCTCATTGGCTTGTCGTCCTCACCGGGGTCTTGACATGGACTGCAGTTCGGCGTCGTAACTGACTTCAATGGGCAAATGCTCACCTTCGATGGCCACTGGCACGCTGGAGAAGTGTGCTCTTCACAGATGAATCCTGGTTTCAACTGTACCGAGCAGATGGTAGACAGCGTGTATGGCGTCGTGTGGGCGAGCGGTTTGCTGATGTCAACGTTATTAACAGAGTGCCCCATGGTGGTGGTAGGGTTATGATAAGGGCAGACATAAGCTATGGACAACGAACACAATTGAATTTTTTCTATGGCAATTTAAATGCACAGAGATACCGTGACGAGATCCTGAGGCCCATTGTCGTGCCATTCATCCACCGCCATCACCTCATGTTTCAGCATGATAATGCACAGCCTCATGTCGCAAGGATCTGTACACAATTCCTGGAAGCTGAAAATGTCCCAGTTCAGTGCTTCCATGGCCTGCATACTCACCAGACATGTCACCCATTGAGCATGTTTGGGATGCTCTGGATCAAAGTGTACGTTAGTGTGTTCCAGTTCCCGCCAATATCCAGCAACTTCGTACAGCCATTGAAGAGTATTAGGACAACATTCCACAGGCCACCAATCAACAGCCTGATCAACTCTATGCGAAGGAGATGTGTCACACTGCACTAAGAAAATGGTGGTCACACCAGATACCTTCAAAAAAGGGTATCTGTGACAAACAGATAAATATCTGCATTCTCAGTCAGGTGAAATCCACAGACTAGAGCCCAATGAAATTATTTCAATTGGCTGATTTCCTTATATGAATAGTGCCCCTGAACAGGCAGTTAAACCACAGTTCCCAGGCCGTCATTGAAAATAAGAATTTGTTCTTAACTGACTTGCCTGGTTAAATAAAAGTGAAATAAAAAATAAACAAAACTCAAGTTGAGTTGAGTTGAAATTGTTGCATGTGTGTGTTTATATTTTTGGTTCAGTGTAATAACTCAACTCAACTCAACTCAACCAACTCAACTCAACTCAACTCAACTCAACTCAACTCAACCAACTCAACTTAAACGGATATTCAATGTCTGCTTTCTTTTTTTTTTTTGAAGGGCGCCATCTACCAGTAAGTGCCCTTCATGCTGTTTAATCATCTTGTCATCATCATCATTATTGTCCCCAGCACAAGGTACACCTGTGTAATGATCATGGTGTTTAATCATCTTCTTGATATGCCACACCTGTCAGGTGGATGGATAATATTGGCAAAGGAGAAATGCTCACTAACAGGGATGTAAACAAATTAGTGTCCAAAATTTGCAAGAAGCTTTTTGTGCGTATGGAACATTTCTGGTATTTTTACATTTCAGCTCATGAAACAAGGGACCAACGCTTTACATGCTGCGTTTATATTTTTGTTCAGTAAAATTATACTTTGAATGGTGTATCAATACACCAAGTCACTACAAAGATACAGGCGTCCTTCCTAACTCAGTTGCCGGAGAGGAAGGAAACCTCTCTGGGATTTCACCATAGGGCCAATGGTGACATTAAAACAGTTACAGAGTTCAATGGTTGTGAAAGGATAAAATTGAGGATGTATCAACATTGTAGTTACTCCATAATAATAAGTTAATTAACAGAGTGAAATATGGGAAGACAGTAAAAAAAAAAGACTCCAAAACAAGGCACTAATACTGAAAAAAAAGCCAAGTAATTCACTTTTTGTCATGAATACAAACTTGTGTTTGGGGCAAATCCAATTCCAACACTAGTAGCACTCTCCATATTGCCAAGCATAGAGGTGGCTGTATCATGTTATGGGTATGCTTGTAATCGTTAAGGATAAATAAAATAACCCAAATGGAGCTAAACACAGGCAAACACCTAGAGGAAGACCTGGTTCAGTCTGCTTTCCACCAAACACTGGGAGATGAATTCACCTTTCAGCAGGACAACAACCTAAAACACAAAGCCAAATCTACACTGGAGTTGGTTACCAAGACGACAGTGAATGTTCTTGGGTGGCGGAATTACAGTTTTGACTTAAATCTACTTGGAACATTTCAGGCAAGACCTGAAAATGGTTGTCTAGCAATGATCAACAACCAATTTGATAAAGCTTGAATAATTTAAAAAATAATAAAAATAGGCAAATGTTGAAAAATCCAGGTGTGGAAAGCGCTTTAGTGACTCAAATACCTTTTTTTTAAGGGCATATCCAATTTCAAATAGGTTCAAATAGGTTATTTTTCCTGTAGTCTGAACAGCCACAAAGCCCATTTCAATCCACCTTTCAAACCTGATTGCAATGTGACGTGTCTGAAAGGTGAAATCTGTTATTTGGCTAGCGACTCTGTTGACAGTTTAACAAGATCATGTGGTCGCGAACTAGCTTGTTAATTGTTTACAAATGAGTGAATGTGCACACACACGTCATTACTAGTGTAGCCATGTCATTAAATGACTGCTTTCTGAACACACACAATTCCAATTTTGGTCACTTGGCTTCAGAGACTTCCCCAAAAAGACACTCCGCTATAATCACTGCCAAAGTTGCATTTACAAAGCATTTATTCAGGGGTGTAAATACTTATGTAAATTAGACATTGTTGCATTTCATTTTCAATAAATTTACAAACATAAAAAAACAACATGTTTTCACTTTGTCATTATGGGGTATTTTGTGTAGATGGGTAACTACATATAAAAAAATATTTAAAAAAAAATCAGGCTCACTGACCATTTTACTCTCCCTAGCAGAGCTGGTTAGGCTGTTTTCATGCTATCCAGAGCGTTGGTGACTGTAACTGTGCCACTGTCAACAATGTAATCACACTTTTTTTGCCAACGTTTACTGACACCGGCCATATTCAACGGGTGTTGAGTGTTTGTAAAATTTGTCAGTTATTCTGCGCTCTGGCACACTCAGAAATCAGAGTAGATAGCCACAGCGAACCAGCCCACGTCTTTCAACAGATGTCGCAGTGACATCATGAACATTCTACTGAAATGGATACCTGCATAGCGGAGTCTTTTGTTAAAGACACGTAGCCAGCTAGCTAAACAACGAACCATAATCCCAACAACTCGTGACGTTACTACCCTGCGTGAATCTGCAGGTAGTTAACCAACCAGGTTCAATGTTAGCTAGCTAACACGAGGCTACAAATAGCAAAGCAAATGCAAAAACACGTAGCGTTTGCTAGCGAGCCAGCCAGCTAATAGTACACCATCTTGAATTGAAAACAACTTTCTGACATAATTAGAAATGTGTAACATCGGAAAATGTAGCTAGCTGGACTATCTTACCCGTATGGACGGACCGTTCTACCTCTGTCACAGATGCCATGGTTGCCCTTAGTTTGAAGATATAATCTGGAGACAGGTGTTTTCTCCTAAACTATCATACTCTAATTCCATTGATTTCAAATCTCGGTCCTCAAGAAAGTAGAGAGTAACACTTATGCAGTTTTTCTACGCAATATATATATATATATATATATATATATTTTATTTTTATTTTAAATCAGCGTTACACAATATTACTTACACATACTGACCAACTCAAAGAGACAGTGGCTAAACCAACTAGGCTCAAATTTAACAATTTTATGGCATACAAGATTGTTATTAAGGCACATGAAAGTTCACATGTCCCAGAAGGCATTTCTGCCCCCCCCCAAAAAAGCATCTTTTTGATATATATATATAAAAAAAGAGTAAGTTCAAATGGCTCTCCTGTGACGCGCGACATAAGACATTATACATGTTCAGTTGCTTAGTCGACTAGGCCATCCTCCTGACCCAAAGCCATTGTCTGATAATCATTCAATGTGATTTTGTTTCACTAAAATCTCCCTCTGTATTTGGCTATTTGGTTTTCTAGCTTTGGCGAAATAAGTGGAGGTGGTGTAGCTCATCTATTTGTTTGCTCATCGATCACTGATCAGAAACATTTTTCGCGTGTAATAATGTGCAATAATGTGTAATAATGTGCAATAATGTGTAATAATGTGTAATAATGTGTGATAATGTGTAATAATGTGTAATAATGTGTGATAATGTGTAATAATGTGTAATAATGTGTATTAATGTGTAAATAATGTGCGAAAATAAATGTGTAATAATGTGTAATAATGTGTAATAATTGTTTAATAATGTGTAAGAATGTGTAATAATGTGTGATAATGTGTAATAATGTGCAATAAGAAAGGTTTAATAATGTGTAATAATGTTCAATAAATGTTTAATAAATGTTTAATAAAGTTTAATAATGTGTAATAATGTGCAATACATGTTTAATAATGTTTAATAATGTGTAATAATGTGCAATAAATATTTAATAATGTGTAATAATGTGCAATAAATGTTTAATAATGTTTAATAATGTGTAATAATGTGCAATAAATATTTAATAATGTTTAATAATGTGCAATAATGTGTGATAATGTCGCCTAAATCAAGAGTAGGCCTATTATTTTGCTCAATCGCGTAAACGCAACAAAAAGCCCACGGAAGGTTGTGATCGATTGTTATTATTTTCCTAACGGTGTCGTGATGAAGACCCTACACGTCTGCGCCATAACAAAGTGGAGGTTAGGAAAGAGATGAAACCTTGGATCATAAAAGCTTGGGCTGTTTCAAAATAACACATTTTTTTAATGACAGAACCTGCGCCTGAACGAATAAATAATGTATTTATATTTTATGATTCAATGGATTTATTAAAATAGACACGCTCTCAAAAAAAAGAAGACAGCTAAATAATATTAATCGTATTTGAAAGCAATACTTGTACAACAATTTTTTATTTATTTTATTTTTTTACAATACCATTTAAAGTGGAAAAATATCAAGCAAAATTTTAATCTGCAATCTGCCATTTCAGAGAATTTAGTTGTTTGAACAGTGTTGAGCAGAACCCAGCTCATGTTCCATGACGCCCCCCTCCCTCTGTGTACTGGAGGAAATGGTTGCAACAGAGACAGTCCTGTACAGACTGTCAGATCGCCCGACAGTTCGACAGAGAGGGACGACGACCCCCACACACACACACACACACACACTCTCTGCTCCAGGCCTTTATGTGTCTTTATATAAAGCATTCCTAAACGCTAGTCAGGCCTGGTGTGTTGACACAGCACTGGGTGCTTAGACTTGGCACTGCCTTCGCTAGCCGTGCTGGCGCTTTAGGAGCGGCCTAGGTCAGGCCCAGATAATGAGCTACGGGAAGGACAGAGGGAGGGAGAGAGAAAGAGGGAGAAGGAGGGAGGGAGAGAGAGAGAGGGAGAAGGTGGGAGGGAGAGAGAAAGAGGGAGGGAGGAGGGAGAGAGAGAAAGAGGGAGAAGGAGGGAGGGAGAGAGAAAGAGGGAGAAGGAGGGAGGGAGAGAGAGAGAAAGAGGGAGAAGGAGGGAGGGAGAGAGAAAGAGGGAGAAGGAGGGAGGGAGAGAGAAAGAGGGAGAAGGAGGGAGGGAGAGAGAGAGAGGGAGAAGGAGGGAGGGAGAGAGAAAGAGGGAGAAGGAGGGAGGGAGAGAGAAAGAGGGAGAAGGAGGGAGGGAGAGAGAAAGAGGGAGGAGGGAGGGAGAGAGAAAGAGGGAGAAGGAGGGAGGGAGAGAGAAAGAGGGAGAAGGAGGGAGGGAGAGAGAAAGAGGGAGAAGGAGGGAGGGAGAGAGAAAGAGGGAGAAGGAGGGAGGGAGGGACATGCAGGAACACCGTAGCACTCTTTAAAAGGCGGCCAAGTTAACACTGAGGGCTGGCAGGAAAAAAGGGAGCGAGACTCCGAGGAAGAAGCAGGAACACCGTCGCTCCCTGTGGAAAAACAGGAAAACTCAGACCAGAGGAACGAGAGTGAGTCAAGGAGAATCAGACCAGAGGAGTGAGTCAAGGAGAATCAGACCAGAGGAGTGAGTCAAGGAGAATCAGACCAGAGGAGTGAGTCAAGGAGAATCAGACCAGAGGAGTGAGTCAAGGAGAATCAGACCAGAGGAGTGAGTCAAGGAGAATCAGACCAGAGGAGTGAGTCAAGGAGAATCAGACCAGAGGAGTGAGTCAAGGAGAATCAGACCAGAGGAGTGAGTCAAGGAGAATCAGACCAGAGGAGTGAGTCAAGGAGAATCAGACCAGAGGAGTGAGTCAAGGAGAATCAGACCAGAGGAGTGAGTCAAGGAGAATCAGACCAGAGGAGTCAAGGAGAATCAGACCAGAGGAGTGAGTCAAGGAGAATCAGACCAGAGGAGTGAGTCAAGGAGAATCAGACCAGAGGAGTGAGTCAAGGAGAATCAGACCAGAGGAGTGAGTCAAGGAGAATCAGACCAGAGGAGTGAGTCAAGGAGAATCAGACCAGAGGAGTGAGTCAAGGAGAATCAGACCAGAGGAGTGAGTCAAGGAGAATCAGACCAGAGGAGTGAGTCAAGGAGAATCAGACCAGAGGAGTGAGTCAAGGAGAATCAGACCAGAGGAGTGAGTCAAGGAGAATCAGACCAGAGGAGTGAGTCAAGCAGAATCAGACCAGAGGAACGAGAGTGAGTCAAGGAGAATCAGACCAGAGGAGTGAGTCAGGAGAATCAGACCAGAGGAGTGAGTCAAGGAGAATCAGACCAGAGGAGTGAGTCAAGGAGAATCAGACCAGAGGAGTGAGTCAAGGAGAATCAGACCAGAGGAGTGAGTCAAGCAGAATCAGACCAGAGGAACGAGAGTGAGTCAAGGAGAATCAGACCAGAGGAACGAGAGTGAGTCGAGGAGAATCACTGTAGCTCTATTAAAAAGCCGTCCAGCTAATACTAGCAGGAAGCGAGGAATCAAGGGAGGAAGAGAGGCAGGAACACTGTAGCCCTCTGGATGTCTCTGTGTGGATGACTGGCTATAAGCCCAGAGGAGGTTTATAGAAGGCCCTACTCCCTGCTCTGTTGGCTGGGCTGCGATGTGACTCAGTACAGTAGTGTGGTGGTATCCAGACCCAGACCTTGGAAGAAATAAACGTTATAGAAACAACCACACCGCATTTAATATGAGGCGCTCCATCCTTCTTCTCGTGTGGCTTGGCATGCCCGTGGAATTACTAAAATATTATATGTCAGTGTGTGTGTGTGTGGTGAGGACGACAGAGAGAGAGAAAAGAAAAATATCTTAAAGCTACTTTACAAAAATCTTGAAGATGGTTATGCTCCATAGACCGTGTGTGGGAGTGAAGAGAGTGAAGGAAGGGGACAGTGAGAGTGAAGGAGGTGAGGTTTAGAGAGAGCGAGAGAAAGAGGAGAGATTTCTGTTAGGGAAAATAAATTGAGCTTTCCTCTGGGTATTGAGTAGCAGTGCCACTTGCTCAGAGAGGAGAGGAGAGCAGTGTGTGTGTGTGTATGTGTGTGTGTGAGAGAGTACAGCAGGCTTTTCGCACAAAATCCAGTTCAATCATAACCAGAGTTTTTTTTATCTTTTTACTGTAGCTGTGGTTCAATCCCCATTCAGTCTATATTGAGCTTTCCCCCACCTTCCTCATCCACCTTCCTCCCCCACCTTCCTCATCCACCTCCAGTCCCCGTTCAGTCTATATTGAGCTTACCCCCACCTTCCTCATCCACCTCCAGTCCCCGTTCAGTCTATATTGAGCTTACCCCCACCTTCCTCATCCACCTCCAGTCACCACTACCCTCTCCTCCTCCCTTAGATTGACACCCCTGGTGTATATCAAACTCATTTTGCCCCAGGGGGGGAGGGCCGCATTCGGTCTTCAACGAGGTCCGGAGGGCCGCACTGACAATGTGTTATATTTCCTCAGACATAAAAAGAAAAAAAAATATGTGCAGATGGTCCTCTATCGATCGCTATTTGGGAATCTTAGATACTCCCTGACTGTCTAGCTTTAATTGAGGGGATTCGCAACAAGCTGGACACAGTCAAGGCATGGTATAAATGTAGATCCATTACAATTTGGTTTTAGTCATTTAAAAAATTACACTGAACTAATATGTAAACGCAACATGTAAAGTGTTTCATGAGCTGAAAATGTGCAGTTTTGGTCACACAATGCTACAGATGTCTTAAGTTTTGAGGGAGCGTTGCAATTGGCATGCTGACTGCAGGAATGTCCAGAGCTGTTGCCAGAGAATGTAATGTTAATTTCTCTACCGTAATTTCTCTGCCTGTGCTTAGCTCTATTCTGTTTATTTTTATCCCCCCCCCCCAAAAAAAACTCCCCTAGTCATTGCAGATAACAAGCATACCCATAACATGATGCACCAACCATCACACTTGGGACCTCTACTGAGGGACCTTACAGATAATTAATTGTATGTGTGGGGTACAGAGATGAGATAGTCATTCATAAATCATGTTAAACACTATTATTGCAGACAGAGTGAGTCCGTTCAACTTATTATGTGACTTGTTAAGCACATTTTCACTCCTGAACGTATTTAGCCTTGCCACACAACAACAAAGGGGTTGAATACTTACTGACTCAAGACATTTCAGCTTTTCATTTCTAATTTGAAAAACATAATTCCACTTTGACATTATGGGGTATTCTGGGTAGGCCAGTGACACAACATCTCAACTTAATCCAATTTAAATTTAGGCTGTAACATTACAAAATGTGGATGGAGTCAGGGGGTAAGAATATCGAAGGCTTTATATGCAGGGAGACCTTGCAAAATAGACATTATTTTAAGAGTCCCATTGGGACAAAGGTCAAATAAATACAAAAATATACACCGAAGAAGAATATAAACGCAACATGTAAAGTGTTGGTCCCATGTTTCATGAGCTGAAATAAAAGATCCCAGAAATGTTCTATGTGCACAAAAAGATTATTTCTCTCACATTTTGTGCACAAATTTGTTTTACATCCCTGTTCGTGAGCATTTCTCCTTTACCAAGATAATCCATCCACCTGACAGTTGTGGCATATCAAGAAGCTGATTAAACAGCACGATCATTACACAGGTAAACCTTGTGCTGGGGACAAAAGTGTGAGGAGTATTTCCCTTTTGTGGGGAAAAACTCATTCTGATAATCTGGGCCTTGCTGCCATATGGGTGGGCCTTTGCCCTCCCAGGCCCAACCATGGCTGCGCCCCTGCCCAGTCATGTGAAATCCATAGATTAGGGCATAATGAATTTATTTATTTACATTTTTTAGTTGAGTATATTACACTTATCCATATTTCCGCTCGTGTATGAATGGTGTTTTGAGAGGGTCAAAAGGCAGCTCTACTAGTATTGCAGCAGAGTGACACAATGCCCAAAATTTGACATACAGTAATTTCCCTTGGTCAAACTCATTCCTACTGTTAATGTTGAAGTACACATAGCTAAAAAGTTTGATTTGAGTTTGACTGCAATATATATTATATTATATTTATTTAAACAAATCAGTTATGTTGTTATTATTTTACGGCTAAATCTGAATCACAACTTTGACCAGTACCACACATTGATTGTACAGAGCCGAGGTCTAGAATAAAACCCCCAATGGAACAGTGACTTACCGTTTCCTTGTTGGGTAGCAGCTCTTTCCGAATCTTGAAGAAGTTCTTGCCGTACTGTCGGAGCCCTTTAATGAACCGCTTCTGAAAAACAAAGACTAAATATCAGCTACCGTCCTTCCAGAACAGACACAGCTACAACGACCAGTACAGTACAGATACAAATGCAACCAGCAAACATGACGTTACAGCCACTGCCACGACAAAACCTTGTTTTCTTTCTGTGGTTTTGGTTTGAGAGAGTTGATGTTCAAATCTGTAAACTCTGTAGTCTCTGTTTAAACTCGTGAGCGAGAGAAAGCTAAAGTACACAGCCGTGTCAGGGCACAGAGGAAATTGCTAACTCGGGCAGAAACAGACATTGAAATTCTACTACTTTGCTCTTTCATGTGGTATGAAAAGAGAAGCTATGGACATCTATTGTTTCATAAATCACACAGGAAATGTCAGATTCAGGGAGAATAATATCGGGATCTCACAAAGCAGACATTCAAAGCCAAAACTCAACTTCACTTCAATAACTTGTATAATTGCAAGATATTTCCTTTGACTGTGTTCACAGTCAATTATTTTACTATAGTACACAGACCATATTTCTCAGCAAAATACAACACTTATATAATCGCGTGCTTGCATGTCGGACCAAATAGGAAACCTGAGAAAAGACAAAAAAAAAAAATAATAATTACAAATCCACAGTGACAGGACGGAGGAAAACAACTTTCTCCATTTCAACAAGCGGTTGATATTTTTTTACCTCAAAACCAGCCAATCAACTCTCAGCACCTCACAACAACAAAACCAGCAAAAAGGAATTAAACATTTAAAAAAAATATAATTTAAAAAAACGGTTAAAAACACAAACCTAAAATGTATTTCGGTATTTCTTCTCATCCAAGAGACAGTCTGTGAGCCATAACAAGCTGGGGGGGGGGAGGGGGGGGGAAGAGAGGCTGAAGACATTCACGACCAGTGAAGCAGACAACTAACAGATTTCCTTTCAGCTTCCAGAGGCAGGCAGGCAAACCCCGTTACCCGCTACCAGTACGGTTCTTTCTTCAGTTAAGAATTTCAGCCAACCCCCTCTCTCGCTCCAATCAAGTACGTCCAGAGAAAAGCGCGTTAAAGTCCCGGTGAGACCCCTCCATAAATCTCTACGCCAACCCACAGGTATATAGGAAAAATCCCTCGTCTCCAAATAGATACAAACAACAGCGCGTCTTTTATTTTTTATTTTTTTTTATTTTTTTAACAAGCAAGAAATAGCTTGTCACTCTGTGCTCTTCCACTACAAAGGGGTGACTTTATATGTGATCTTTCTGCTAGAGAGCCTCTGGTCGGTAGCGGCCTGGAAAACCCGGAGAGTATAAAGAGCCCAGTGGAGTGGAGACCTAGAACGCATCTGGTCAGTGGCAGCCTGAAAAACCTGGTGCGGCGCCGGAGCGCAGTGGAATGGAGCCAGTGATGTATATAAAACCCTGGATTGTCGACGCTGTGCATTTGCCATTGAGAGGCTGTGAAGCCACCGGGTCGGCCATATTGGTACTCCCCGTAGGAATGAAGGGAATTCCACAGTATTCCAAGGACAAAATTACATATATTGAAGTATTTTGTTGTAGTGGGGACAGTAACATTAGAACTCTAGCTCACATAATATAATTTAAAAATACACATTAAGGAGTCAAATAGAATAAATGTGTGCAACTAAAATATATATTTATTTATTCTACAAATGGAGGAGGAGTACCAAGATGGCTGCCCAGTGACTTTAATACATGGTTTATATATATATATATACACTGAACAAAATATAAAACGCAACATGTAAAGTGTTGGTCCCATGTTTCATGAGCTGAAATAAAAGATCCCAGAAATGTTCCATATGTACAAAAATGGTATTTCTCTCAAATGTTGTGCACACATGTGTTTACATCCCTGTTAGTGAGCATTTCTGCTTTTCCAAGATAATCCATCCACCTGACAGGTGTGGCATATCAAGAAGCTGATTAAACACCATGATCATTACACAGGTGCACCTTGTGCCGGGGACAATAAAAGGCCACTCTAAAATGTGCAGTTTTGTTCCACAAAACACAATGCCACAGATGTCTCAAGTTTTGAGGGAGAGTACAATTGGCATGCTGACTTCAGGAATGTGCACGGGTGCTGTTGTCAGATAATTGAATGTTAATTTCTCCACCAGAATTTGGCAGTACGCCCAACTGGTCTCACAACAACTGACCACATGCAACCACACCTGCCCAGGACCTCCACACCCTGCTTCTTCACATGCGGGATCGTCTGAAACCAGCCAGTATTTTTTTTATGTTTAAACGATTTGAACAGATGTTGTTGGCATGTTTCATCAATCTCAATTTCAAAAAATAATCTGGGATCTGTGGGTGCAATCTTACAATCAGAAAACAGAGAACAATATTTTCATATGATGTTTTTACTATTTCTGTCGGTAATAAAGGCCTTTCTGATTGGCTGGGCTTGGCTCCGAATAGGGTGGACCTATGCCCTAACAGGCTCGACCATGGCTACGCCCCTGCCCAGTCATGTGAAAGCCATAGATTAGAAACTAATACATTTTCAATTGACTGATTTCCTTATATAAACTTTAACTCAGTAAAATAGTTGAAATTGATGTGTTTATATTTTTGTTCAGTATACATGACTGAGTGGAGCCCTAGAGAGCCTCTGGTCGGTCAACTGAAAAACGTTAATAGGAGCCGGAGCTCAGTGGCACGGCCCGGGTTCCTCCCCTGGCACGGCCCGGGTTCCTCCCCTGGCACGGCCCGGGTTCCTCCCCTGGCACGGCCCGGGTTCCTCCCCAGGCACGGCCCGGGTTCCTCCCCTGGCACGGCCCGGGTTCCTCCCCTGGCACGGCCCGGGTTCCTCCCCTGGCAAGGCCCGGGTTCCTCCCCTGGCACGGCCCGGGTTCCTCCCCTGGCACGGGCCCGGGTTCCTCCCCTGGCACGGGCCCGGGTTCCTCCCCTGGCACGGCCCGGGTTCCTCCCCTGGCACGGCCCGGGTTCCTCCCCTGGCACGGCCCGGGTTACTCCCCTGGCACGGCCCGGGTTACTCCCCTGGCACGGCCCGGGTTACTCCCCTGGCACGGCCCGGGTTACTCCCCTGGCACGGCCCGGGTTACTCCCCTGGCACGGCCCGGGTTACTCCCCTGGCACGGCCCGGGTTACTCCCCTGGCACGGCCCGGGTTACTCCCCTGGCACGGCCCGGGTTACTCCCCTGGCACGGCCCGGGTTCCTCCCCTGGCACGGCCCGGGTTTCTACTCGGCTCCCTCTAGCCTGTTGTGATGTGAGGACAGCTAAAGCTGGTTTATTGGATTCTCTAGCCTCCACATTACATGCATGTAGCTACACTGACCAATCCACAAACTTCACTGTTGTCATAACTTTCCAGCCACTGCCGATCGTTAAAGCGACAGCCCTTTAAATATATTCCGGTATTTGGGGTCAACACACACAGGACAGGCTGGGAGCAAGAGGGAGGAAGGTAGGGACAATATGTGGAGAAATGTGTTGGCCACAGTAAAAGGAGACAAGTGAGAGGTAAAACCAGACATGGATTTTCTGCCAGTCATGTATGTGTTAGAATGCCAAGCTGTTTTCATGTACACCAGCGTTTCCCAAACTCGGTCCTGGGACCCCAAAGGGTACACGTTTTGGTTTATGTTGATTCAAATGATCAAAGCTGGATGACTAGTTGATTATTTGAATCGGCTGTAGTGTATAGTGAGCAAAAACAAAAACGTGCACCCTTTGGAAAACCCTGATGAACACGAACGAGCATTATGGAACCACAGAATGTTTACACACTCAGGTCTGCTCTGGTCGGGGAATGAAAGAGAAGTAGCTAACCGGAAATACTCAGTTGCAAAAATAAAAACGGAACGATCTGTGACCAGACAAAAATAAAAACTATTTCGCAACAAGTAAGCTACAATGTACAATTATGCAAGAGCTGCAGTGAATTACGACACACTTTCATATAAGGACACTGTGTAATAACCTGGCCGCTCCGGGGGACACTGTAATAACCTGGCTGCTCCGGGGGACACTGTAATAACCTGGCCGCTCCGGAGGACACTCTAATAACCTGGCCGCTCCGGGGGACACTGTGTAATAACCTGGCCGCTCCGGGGGACACTGTAATAACCTGGCCGCTCCGGAGGACACTGTAATAACCTGGCCGCTCCGGGGGACACTGTGTAGTAACCTGGCCGCTCCGGGGGACACTGTAATAACCTGGCCGCTCCGGTGAACACTGTGTAATAACCTGGCCGCTCCGGGGGACACTGTGTAATAACCTGGCCGCTCCGGGGGACACTGTGTAAACCTAACCTGGGGGACGCTCCTGGGGGGACACTGTAATAACCTGGCCGCTCCGGGGGGGGACACTGTGTAATAACCTGGCCGCTCCGGGGACACTGTGTAATAACCTGGCCGCTCCGTAATAACCTGGCCGCTCCGGGGGGACACTGTGTAATAACCTGGCCGCTCCGGGGACACACTGTGTAATAACCTGGCCGCTCCGGGGGACACTGTGTAATAACCTGGCCGCTCCGGGGACACTGTGTAATAACCTGGCCGCTCCGGGGGACACTGTGTAATAACCTGGCCGCTCCGGGAGGACACTGTAATAACCTGGCCGCTCCGGGGGACACTGTGTAATAACCTGGCCGCTCCGGGGGACACTGTGTAGTAACCTGGCCGCTCCGGGGGACACTGTAATAACCTGGCCGCTCCGGGGGACACTGTAATAACCTGGCCGCTCCGGTGAACACTGTGTAATAACCTGGCCGCTCCGGGGGACACTGTGTAATAACCTGGCCGCTCCGGGGGACACTGTGTAATAACCTGGCCGCTCCGGGGGACACTGTAATAACCTGGCCGCTCCGGGGGACACTGTGTAATAACCTGGCCGCTCCGGGGGACACTGTAATAACCTGGCCGCTCCGGGGGACACCGTGTAATAACCTGGCCGCTCCGGGGACACTGTGTAATAACCTGGCCGCTCCGGGGGACACTGTGTAATAACCTGGCCGCTCCGGGGGACACTGTGTAATAACCTGGCCGCTCCGGAGGACACTGTAATAACCTGGCCGCTCCGGGGGACACTGTGTAATAACCTGGCCGCTCCGGGGGACACTGTGTAATAACCTGGCCGCTCTGGTGAACACTAATAACCTCAAAGCTCTGGTGAACACTAATAACCTCAACGCTCTGGTGAACACTGTAATAACCTCAACGCTCTGGTGAACACTAATAACCTCAACGCTCTGGTGAACACTAATAACCTCAACGCTCTGGTGAACACTAATAACCTCAATGTTCTGGTGAACACTAATAACCTCAACGCTCTGGTGAACACTAATAACCTCAATGTTCTGGTGAACACTAATAACCTCAATGTTCTGGTGAACACTAATAACCTCAACGTTCTGGTGAACACTAATAACCTCCACGCTCTGGTGAACACTAATAACCTCAACGCTCTGGTGAACACTAATAACCTCCACGCTCTGGTGAACACTAATAACCTCAATGTTCTGGTGAACACTGTAATAACCTCAACGCTCTGGTGAACACTAATAACCTCAATGTTCTGGTGAACACTAATAACCTCAATGTTCTGGTGAACACTAATAACCTCCACGCTCTGGTGAACACTAATAACCTCAACGCTCTGGTGAACACTAATAACCTCAACGCTCTGGTGAACACTAATAACCTCCACGCTCTGGTGAACACTAATAACATCAATGCTCTGGTGAACACTAATAACCTCAATGTTCTGGTGAACACTAATAACCTCAATGTTCTGGTGAACACTAATAACCTCAACGCTCTGGTGAACACTAATAACCTCAACGCTTTGGTGAACACTAATAACCTCAACGTTCTGGTGAACACTAATAACCTCAACGCTCTGGTGAACACTGTAATAAACTGAACTGAATGTTCTGGTGAACACTAATAACCTCCACGCTCTGGTGAACACTAATAACCTCCACGCTCTGGTGAACACTGTAATAACCTCCACGCTCTGGTGAACACTAATAACCTCAACGCTCTGGTGAACACTAATAACCTCAATGTTCTGGTGAACACTAATAACCTCAACGCTCTGGTGAACACTAATAACCTCAACGCTCTGGTGAACACTAATAACCTCAACGTTCTGGTGAACACTATAATAACCTCAAAGCTCTGGTGAACACTAATAACTTCAACGCTCTGGTGAACACTAATAACCTCAACAATCTGGTGAACACTAATAACCTCAACGCTCTGGTGAACACTAATAACCTCAACGCTCTGGTGAACACTATAATAACCTCAACGCTCTGGTGAACACTAATAACCTCAACGCTCTGGTGAACACTAATAACCTCAATGTTCTGGTGAACACTAATAACCTCAACGTTCTGGTGAACACTATAATAACCTCAAAGCTCTGGTGAACACTGTAATAACCTCAACGCTCTGGTGAACACTAATAACCTCAACGCTCTGGTGAACACTAATAACCTCAATGCTGTGGTGAACACTAATAACCTCAACGCTCTGGTGAACACTAATAACCTCAATGTTCTGGTGAACACTAATAACCTCAACGCTCTGGTGAACACTAATAACCTCAACGCTCTGGTGAACACTAATAACCTCAACGCTCTGGTAAACACTAATAACCTCAATGCTCTGGTGAACACTGTAATAAACTGAACTGAATGTTCTGGTGAACACTAATAACCTCAACGCTCTGGTGAACACTAATAACCTCAACGCTCTGGTGAACACTGTAATAACCTTAATGTTCTGGTGAACACTAATAACCTCAACGCTCTGGTGAACATTAATAACCTCAACGCTCTGGTGAACACTGTAATAACCTCAATGTTCTGGTGAACACCATAATAACCTCAACGCTCTGGTGAACACTAATAACCTCAACGTTCTGGTGAACACCATAATAACCTCAATGTTCTGGTGAACACTAATAACCTCAATGTTCTAGTGAACACTAATAACCTCAACGCTCTGGTGAACACTAATAACCTCAATGCTCTGGTGAACACTAATAACCTCAACGCTCTGGTGAACACTAATAACCTCAACGCTCTGGTGAACACTAATAACCTCAACGCTCTGGTGAACACTAATAACCTCAACGCTCTGGTGAACACTAATAACCTCAACGCTCTGGTGAACACTAATAACCTCAACGCTCTGGTGAACACTGTAATAACCTCAACGCTCTGGTGAACACTAATAACCTCAACGCTCTGGTGAACATTAATAACCTCAACGCTCTGGTGAACACTAATAACCTCAATGTTCTGGTGAACACTAATAACCTCAACACTCTGGTGAACACTAATAACCTCAACGCTCTGGTGAACACTAATAACCTCAACGCTCTGGTGAACATTAATAACCTCAACGCTCTGGTGAACACTAATAACCTCAATGTTCTGGTGAACACTGTAATAACCTCAATGTTCTGGTGAACACTAATAACCTCAATGCTCTGGTGAACACTAATAACCTCAACGCTCTGGTGAACACTGTAATAAACTGAACTGAATGTTCTGGTGAACACTAATAACCTCCACGCTCTGGTGAACACTAATAACCTCCACGCTCTGGTGAACACTAATAACCTCCACGCTCTGGTGAACACTAATAACCTCAACGTTCTGGTGAACACTAATAACCTCAACGCTCTGGTGAACACTAATAACCTCAACATTCTGGTGAACACTAATAACCTCAACGCTCTGGTGAACACTAATAACCTCCACGCTCTGGTGAACACTAATAACCTCAACGCTCTGGTGAACACTAATAACCTCAATGCTCTGGTGAACACTAATAACCTCAACATTCTGGTGAACACTAATAACCTCAACGCTCTGGTGAACACTAATAACCTCAACATTCTGGTGAACACTAATAACCTCAACGCTCTGGTGAACACTGTAATAACCTCAACGCTCTGGTGAACACTAATAACCTCAACGCTCTGGTGAACACTAATAACCTCAACGCTCTGGTGAACACTAATAACCTCAACGCTCTGGTGAACACTAATAACCTCAACGCTCTGGTGAACACTAATAACCTCAACGCTCTGGTGAACACTGTAATAACCTCAACGCTCTGGTGAACACTAATAACCTCAACGCTCTGGTGAACACTAATAACCTCAACGCTCTGGTGAACACTAATAACCTCAACGCTCTGGTGAACACCGTAATAACCTCAACGTTCTGGTGAACACTAATAACCTCAATGTTCTGGTGAACACTAATAACCTCAATGTTCTGGTGAACACTAATAACCTCAATGTTCTGGTGAACACTAATAACCTCAATGTTCTGGTGAACACTAATAACCTCAATGTTCTGGTGAACACTAATAACCTCAACGCTCTGGTGAACACCGTAATAACCTCAATGTTCTGGTGAACACTAATAACCTCAATGTTCTGGTGAACACTAATAACCTCAATGTTCTGGTGAACACTAATAACCTCAACGCTCTGGTGAACACCGTAATAACCTCAATGTTCTGGTGAACACTAATAACCTCAATGTTCTGGTGAACACTAATAACCTCAATGTTCTGGTGAACACTAATAACCTCAATGTTCTGGTGAACACTAATAACCTCAATGTTCTGGTGAACACTAATAACCTCAATGTTCTGGTGAACACTAATAACCTCAATGTTCTGGTGAACACTAATAACCTCAATGTTCTGGTGAACACTAATAACCTCAATGTTCTGGTGAACACTAATAACCTCAATGTTCTGGTGAACACTAATAACCTCAATGTTCTGGTGAACACTAATAACCTCAATGTTCTGGTGAACACTAATAACCTCAATGTTCTGGTGAACACTAATAACCTCAATGTTCTGGTGAACACTAATAACCTCAATGTTCTGGTGAACACTAATAACCTCAACGCTCTGGTGAACACTAATAACCTCAACGCTCTGGTGAACACTAATAACCTCAACGCTCTGGTGAACACTAATAACCTCCACGCTCTGGTGAACACTAATAACCTCAACGCTCTGGTGAACACTAATAACCTCCACGCTCTGGTGAACACTAATAACCTCCACGCTCTGGTGAACACTAATAACCTCAACGCTCTGGTGAACACTGTAATAAACTGAACTGAACGCTCCACTTTTAACAAAGCAAAATAGTTTATAACAGGCCTTTAAATGATCACATTCACTGCTGAAACGGACTACTTTGACCGCCAAGATATGTTTCAAACAAATTGTAGACCTCAAGTGCTTTTGAAGGTGTTTCACGGAATGGAAAAAGGTCAGAACCACTCTGCCTTATAGGACATGCCATCCGAGTAAAACCTAACAATTACAAAATATAGCAAATTAATTACACGCTCTTTTTTCTCTCCCTGTTAGTAGCTAACCTACCACAGACAATACTCCTTATGGAAGAGTAGAGGAGGACGGCTTTAATGTTCTGTAGAAGCCTGTAACATCTATCAGAGATGGAGCTTGACTGTCCAGCTAGATGATTAGCGTTGTGAGTGTGGAAGTGAAGTGAGGCAGTTGATTAGCCAGCAGATGGAGCCAGCTACAACAGGAGAGAGAGAAACATTCCTGTCCTCTGTGTGTGTGTGTGTGTGTGTGTGTGTGTGTGTGTGTGTGTGTGTGTGTGTGTGTGTGTGTGTGTGTGTGTGTGATCCCCCCACAACCTCCTCAGGTACACTCTGGATATACTAAAATACAACCTGATAGATGAGAGAGATGACCATGTTAAATCAATATGGTCGGATAAATGACAGATCAATTTTCACTATTTCAGCTAAATTAGCTCCAAAAATGTGATTTTGTAAATGAGACATGTAAGCCCTGATGGGCAAAAAGACCAAATAAATAGTAAAAAAAAAAAAAAAAACTTTTATACATTGTGTCTTCTAGGGCTGACTCCATTTAGTCGTCGGGACAATAGGCTATTGGTCGGCCTTTGACAGTACCAGTCAAATGTTTGGACACCTACTCATTGGAAGGTTGGAAGGGTTTCTTTCTATTGTCCTACAATGTAGAACTTTTTTTTTTTTTTTTTAATAAAGAAAAACCCTTCGATCCAGTAGTTGTATCCAAACTTGTATATGCATTATATAGTATCTCTATGGGGTGTCCTCACCTGGTATGGGGTTGTATATACTTATCAACATTGAACAAAAATATAAAACGTGTGTTGGTTTCATGAGCTTAAGAAAAAAAAAGTCTCCGATATTTTCCATACGCAAAATTCTATCTATTTTTTTTACTATTTTCTACATTGTAGAATAATAGTGATGACATCAAAACTATGAAATAACACACATGGAATCATGTAGTAAACCAAAAAAAAGTGTTATATGAAGAAAAAAATATATATATTTACAATTAAATAGTAAAATAAAGAGACCCTTCCAATGAGTAGGTTTTGGCCTTATTACACATAGAAGTAGGTCTATAGACTACCTGATTACACATAGCAGTAGGTCTATAGACTACCTGATTACACATAGCAGTAGGTCTATAGACTACCTGATTACACATAGAAGTAGGTCTATAGACTACCTGATTACACATAGAAGTAGGTCTATAGACTACCTGGTCTGATTACACATAGAAGTAGGTCTATAGACTACCTGATTACACATAGAAGTAGGTCTATAGACTACCTGGTCTGATTACACATAGAAGTAGGTCTATAGACTACCTGATTACACATAGAAGTAGGTCTATAGACTACCTGGCCTGATTACACATAGAAGTAGGTCTATAGACTACCTGGTTACACATAGAAGTAGGTCTATAGACTACCTGATTACACATAGAAGTAGGCCTATAGACTACCTGATTACACATAGAAGTAGGTCTATAGACTACCTGATTACACATAGAAGTAGGTCTATAGACTACCTGATTACACATAGCAGTAGGTCTATAGACTACCTGATTACACATAGAAGTAGGTCTATAGACTACCTGATAACATAGAAGTAGGTCTATAGACTACCTGGCCTGATTACACATAGAAGTAGGTCTATAGACTACCTGGTCTGATTACACATAGAAGTAGGTCTATAGACTACCTGATTACACATAGAAGTAGGTCTATAGACTACCTGATTACACATAGAAGTAGGTCTATAGGCTACCTGGTCTGATTACACATAGAAGTAGGTCTATAGACTACCTGATTACACATAGCAGTAGGTCTATAGACTACCTGATTACACATAGAAGTAGGTCTATAGACTACCTGATAACATAGTAGGTCTATAGACTACCTGGCCTGATTACACATAGAAGTAGGTCTATAGACTACCTGGTCTGATTACACATAGAAGTAGGTCTATAGACTACCTGGTCTGATTACACATAGAAGTAGGTCTATAGACTACCTGACCTGATTACACATAGAAGTAGACCTATAGACTACCTGATTACACATAGAAGTAGGTCTATAGACTACCTGGCCTGATTACACATAGAAGTAGGTCTATAGACTACCTGATTACACATAGAAGTAGACCTATAGACTACCTGGCCTGATTACACATAGAAGTAAACCTATAGACTACCTGATTACACATAGAAGTAGACCTATAGACTACCTGATTACACATAGAAGTAGGCCTATAGACTACCTGATTACACATAGAAGTAGGTCTATAGACTACCTGATTACACATAGAAGTAGGTCTATAGACTACCTGATTACACATAGAAGTAGGTCTATAGACTACCTGATTACACATAGAAGTAGACCTATAGACTATCTGATTACACATATAAGTAGGTCTATAGACTACCTGGTCTGATTACACATAGAAGTAGGTCTATAGGCTACCTGGCCTGCGTGAAAATGGAGGCATATAAATGTGTCCATTTGGGGATCTGATAGTATTTCTGATTGGCTTAACTTCCCACCACTAATGAGCAGTGGAGCTTTTCAAAGTCATATTTTGTTCATCTCAAACAGCAAGCAAACAAAGTCTGTTTTTACATCACATTGAGAAAGACAATAATTCCTCAATGTATTAGAAAAATCTTTCCATCTCTCTCTCCCCCTGTCGATAACCACTCAGCGTGAAAAGGGGGGTTAATGCTGTGCTCTGATCCAGTCGAAACGTCATAAAATAGACCTACTTAATTGCTTCTTATCTGTTGCTCAAATAGCCTACAGCTGTGTCTGTCCATTTCCTAGCACAGGAAATGCTGAAGGCCCAGAATATTTTATACAATGTTGTAAGTTTGCTAGTGAGAGCTTTGAGCCAGACCCAAGTTAAGAGTTGATACAATGTTTTAAGTTTGCTAGTGAGAGCTTTGAGCCAGACCCAAGTTAAGAGTTGATACAATGTTGTAAGTTTGCTAGTGAGAGCTTTGAGCCAGACCCAAGTTAAGAGTTGATACAATGTTGTAAGTTTGCTAGTGAGAGCTTTGAGCCAGACCCAAGTTAAGAGTTGATACAATGTTGTAAGTTTGCTAGTGAGAGCTTTGATCCAGACCCAAGTTAAGAGTTGATACAATGTTGTAAGTTTGCTAGTGAGAGCTTTGATCCAGACCCAAGTTAAGAGTTGATACAATGTTGTAAGTTTGCTAGTGAGAGCTTTGATCCAGACCCAAGTTAAGAGTTGATACAATGTTGTAAGTTTGCTAGTGAGAGCTTTGATCCAGACCCAAGTTAAGAGTTGATACAATGTTGTAAGTTTGCTAGTGAGAGCTTTGATCCAGACCCAAGTTAAGAGTTGATACAATGTTGTAAGTTTGCTAGTGAGAGCTTTGATCCAGACCCAAGTTAAGAGTTGATACAATGTTGTAAGTTTGCTAGTGAGAGCTTTGATCCAGAACCAAGTTAAGAGTTGATACAATGTTGTAAGTTTGCTAGTGAGAGCTTTGATCCAGACCCAAGTTAAGAGTTGATACAATGTTGTAAGTTTGCTAGTGAGAGCTTTGAGCCAGACCCAAGTTAAGAGTTGATACAATGTTGTAAGTTTGCTAGTGAGAGCTTTGATCCAGACCCAAGTTAAGAGTTGATACAATGTTGTAAGTTTGCTAGTGAGAGCTTTGATCCAGACCCAAGTTAAGAGTTGATACAATGTTGTAAGTTTGCTAGTGAGAGCTTTGATCCAGACCCAAGTTAAGAGTTGATAAAATGTTATAAGTTTGCTAGTGAGAGCTTTGATCCAGACCCAAGTTAAGAGTTGATACAATGTTGTAAGTTTGCTAGTGAGAGCTTTGATCCAGACCCAAGTTAAGAGTTGATACAATGTTGTAAGTTTGCTAGTGAGAGCTTTGAGCCAGACCCAAGTTAAGAGTTGATACAATGTTGTAAGTTTGCTAGTGAGAGCTTTGATCCAGACCCAAGTTAAGAGTTGACACAATGTTGTAAGTTTGTTGGCTTTATTGAATTTCTTTATTATTTTTCTTACATAGATGTTAAATGGCAATAAAAGTTGCTTTTTAGAGTTTTGTATTATTTTAATTTAGATATAATTATAAATTGAGATACAAAGACATCTTATAAATTAAATGTAACTGTTCCAGGAAAAATGAAAACCATAAATTGGCCTGGAGATTGGTAGAAATGGCCAGATAAATGGTCATTCACGCACGAGAACGGTTGCAAACTCCTCGTGTAGCTTATCGTCGGCAACTTCAGGAGAGTAACGGCAGAATCTGAGAACGCCAGCAGGAGCGGGAGGACGATGGTCGGGTCAAGTTTTTCTTCATCTCTGGCCACCTCGAGCCGTGTGTGTCTTAGTTCAGCAAACATTGAGCTTAAAAGAATCAGACAAGCCAACGCATATAAAGTTGATATACGAAAAATAAACGTTTTAACATTTCGACCAATCGACTATAGGCTGACCAAGATGATTTTATTGTTGTTGTTGGGGACAGCCCTGGTTTCTTCACCGAATCACAACTGCAGTGAAAAGCATTCTGGGAAGTTAAACTGCAGAAAGCCAGAAGGCCGGTCCAGGAAGAGAGACTGTTGGTTGACTGCAGTACACTTCCAGTTAATGTGTGATGTATTTAATGCTTGTGCCGTAAAGCGGCGTCAGTGCCGTAAAGCGGCGTCAGTGCCGTAAAGCGGTACTTCATTTCCTGGGGTGTATGGGCTCTGGCCCTGCTTGTGACTAACCTCAACGAGGCAACGGTAAACATGTCGTCCCCCACAAATGATGCAGCGCCCCCCTTAGGCCAATTGAGATATTGCTTGTGACTAATATATTTTAATGAATTACCATAGCTCTCGCCTTGTGCCGATCAGTGTCATTTTGTAAACACCCGGTCTCTATTGCAAGACGTATCATTAACAGAAGCTTTGTCAAAATCGCCCCAATGCGGTCTTGAGAAATCTCATGTGTCTAACATACAGACGGATGGAGACAGATCCAGAGTCCCCTCCACAATTAACACCCATCACTACACAGCAGCAGCCACTCCCCCCAGTCCCAATCATATCACCCAATTATATCTCATCCCCACTAATGTCCTGTTCTCACAGCCTGGCTGTCTGGAGATGTATTGCTCAGTTGGCTGAGCTGTTCAGACGGCTGACTGTACTGCAACACACTCCTCCTCCTCCTCCTCCCTCCCCCCACTTCACTCCTCTAATCCTCTCTGCCCACTCCTTCACTCCTTCCTTTCCGTCTCTCTGCCTTCCTTCCCTCCCTCCTTTCCCCCCCTCTACATGCCGGCTCCGGTTAAAAGCTCCATTTCAGCTGCCGTCTGGGCTCTCCGCTCTCGTCCTCCCTTCATTCCATCTCTCCTGCCTCTCCAGCCCCGCTAATAAATCATACACCAATCTGCTCCACCAATCGCTTTGCTCCGCTCTGCTTGGCCCTGCTCCCTCCCCCTCAACTCTCTCTCTCTCTCTCTCTCTACTCTTCCTCTACTCCCTCCCTCCCTCGCCACCCCTGCTCCCATTGCTCCAGACCACTGTTGCCTGGCAACGCAGCAGGGGAGGGAGGAGGGGCCGAGCTGAGTGAGCCAAAGAGAGAGCAAGAATAAAAAGGGAAGGAGAGAAGAGAGGGGGAGGAGGAGGCAGGGTGGGAAGCAGACTAGCTACCAAATCACCAGCCGGCTGTGTGTGCTGAAACACCAGGGTTCTCTCTCTGTCAGAGTGTTCCAAGAGAGAGGCTGGCGCTTTCACCCAGTCCCCCCCCCCCCCTGCATTTAACAGTACTCTATTGTGTGGCATTAGAGGAGAGGAGCGATAGGAAAGGGAGGAGGAGAGGCAGAGCAAACAGCTAAAAAGGTCATTGTGATGTGTTAGTACTTCCTGCTTCAGAGCTGATTGTTATGAAGCTATGAAACGGGTGAAGATCATGCTGGTTATGCACACACACACACACACACACACACACACACACACACACACACACACACACACACACACACACACACACACACACACACACACACACACACACACACACACACACAGAGGACACACTAACACACACAGAGGACACACTAACACACACAGAGGACACACTAACACACACAGAGGACACACTAACACACACACACACACACACACACACACACACACACACACACACACACACACACACACACACACACACACACACACACACACACACACACACACACACTAACACACACAGAGGACACACTAACACACACAGAGGACACACACAAAGGACACACTAACACACACACACACTAACTCACACACACACACACGGGAGCCACACACACGCAGACAGAGGACACACACACACACACAGACAGAGGACACACACACACAGACAGAGGGGACACACAGACAGAGGGGACACACAGACAGAGGGGACACACAGACAGAGGGGACACACAGACAGAGGGGACACACACAGAGGATACACACACAGAGGATACACACACAGAGGATACACACACATCCTCTCCATGGTGACAAGACAGCCCACATCCTCTCCATGGTGACAAGACACCCCACATCCTCTCCATGGTGACAAGACACCCCACATCCTCTCCATGGTGACAAGACACCCCACATCCTCTCCATGGTGACAAGACACCCCACATCCTCTCCATGGTGACAAGACACCCCACATCCTCTCCATGGTGACAAGACACCCCACATCCTCTCCATGGTGACACAAGACACCCCACATCCTCTCCATGGTGACAAGACACCCCACATCCTCTCCATGGTGACACAAGACACCCCACATCCTCTCCATGGTGACAAGACACCCCACATCCTCTCCATGGTGACACAAGACACCCCACATCCTCTCCATGGTGACAAGACACCCCACATCCTCTCCATGGTGACACAAGACACCCCACATCCTCTCCATGGTGACAAGACACCCCACATCCTCTCCATGGTGACACAAGACACCCCACATCCTCTCCATGGTGACACAAGACACCCCACATCCTCTCCATGGTGACAAGACACCCCACACCCTCTCCATGGTGACAAGACACCCCACATCCTCTCCATGGTGACAAGACACCCCACATCCTCTCCATGGTGACACAAGACACCCCACATCCTCTCCATGGTGACAAGACACCCCACATCCTCTCCATGGTGACACAAGACACCCCACATCCTCTCCATGGTGACACAAGACACCCCACATCCTCTCCATGGTGACAAGACACCCCACATCCTCTCCATGGTGACAAGACACCCCACATCCTCTCCATGGTGACACAAGACACCCCACATCCTCTCCATGGTGACACAAGACACCCCACATCCTCTCCATGGTGACACAAGACACCCCACATCCTCTCCATGGTGACAAGACACCCCACATCCTCTCCATGGTGACAAGACACCCCACATCCTCTCCATGGTGACAAGACACCCCACATCCTCTCCATGGTGACAAGACACCCCACATCCTCTCCATGGTGACACAAGACACCCCACATCCTCTCCATGGTGACAAGACACCCCACATCCTCTCCATGGTGACAAAAAAAAAAAATCCTCTCATTTAGCATGGTGACAAGACACCCCAGTCATGTGTGCATACATTCTCCGTATGGTGGTCCCAAGAACCCACCCCACATCCCATGCTCCCATGGTGAAGGACCACAAGACACCCCACATCCTCTCCATGGTGACACAAGACACCCCACATCCTCTCCATGGTGACACAAGACACCCCACATCCTCTCCATGGTGACAAGACACCCCACATCCTCTCCATGGTGACACAAGACACCCCACATCCTCTCCATGGTGACACAAGACACCCCACATCCTCTCCATGGTGACACAAGACACCCCACATCCTCTCCATGGTGACAAGACACCCCACATCCTCTCCATGGTGACAAGACACCCCACATCCTCTCCATGGTGACACAAGACACCCCAAATCGTCTCCATGGTGACACAAGACACCCCAAATCGTCTCCATGGTGACAAGACACCCCACATCGTCTTTGTAGATTGCTTACATGTTGAAACAAGAACCTCAGCTATGCTACAAACATTTGAATAAAAATATTTCTCAACAAAAGTTTCACCGTAGAGAGAAACAAGATATTCCAACAGAACGTTAGCATTGTTCAGTATACTTGCAGACACTACTAGTTAAGCTAATAGTGTATTTCTTACTCCTTCCTTGCCAGGAAGGAATGTCAGTTACTGACAACAGTTACTACTGATCAAAAATATAACATTCCTTCCTGACAACAGTTACTATACTGATCAAAAATATAACAAATCAACGTAAATGCAAGATAAAACTATTTCAAAGATTTTACTGAGTTACAGTTCACAAGGAAATCAGTCAATTTAAATATTCATTAAGCCCTAATTTATAGATTTCCCATGACTGAGAATACAGACCGTATCTGTTGATCACAGATAGCAAAGCAAAAAGAAGTCGGGGCTGTGGATCAGAAAACCAGTCAGTATCTGGTGTGACCCCAATTTGCCTCACGCAGCGCGACACATCTCCTTCACATAGAGTTGATCAGATTGTGGCCTGTGGAATCTTGTCCCTCTCCTCATCAATGGCTGTGTGAAATTGCTGGATATTGGCGGGAACTGGAACACGCTGAAGTACACGTCGATACATGTTTGGTGAGTATGCAGGCCATGGAAGAACATTTTCAGCTTCCAGGAATTGTGTACAGATCCTTACGACATGGGGCCATACATTATCATGCTGATAAGCAAGGTGATGGCAACGGAAGAATGGCACGACAACGGGCGTCGGGACCTCGTCACGGTATCTCTGTGTATTCAAATCGCCGTCGATAAAATGCAATTGTGTTCGTTGTCTGTAGCCTCTACCTGCCCATACATAACCCGACAGCCACCATGGGGCTCTCTGTTCACAACGTTGACATCAGCAAACTACTCGCCCCACACAATGACACGTCAGTGGTGCACGGGTCACATGTCTGTTCACCCGCAACTGCTAACAAACCCATCCGCAACCGGGCCGACTCCATGTGATAAAGTGAAAACCTGGAGGCCCGTACTCAACCCTAACACGGTAATATAGGAACTGCACGGTAGACTGCTACAGTCAAAGACGGCAGAACGACTCTTCGACGGGGTGCAGGACTTTTTGCCTGATTTTTAGATCCGTTTCTGCTTGTAATTCCCAACATTTTGTTAGGCAATTTGTTAGGCTATTTGTTAGGCTATTTGTTAGGCTATTTGTTAGGCTATTTGTTAGGCTATTTGTTAGGCTATTTGGTAGGCTATTTGTTGGGCCATTTGGTAGGCTATTTGTTAGGCTATTTGGGCTATTTGGTAGGCTATTTGGTAGGCTATTTGGTAGGCCATTTGGTAGGCTATTTGGTAGGCTATTTGGTAGGCTATTTGTTAGTCAACTTGTCTATAATTAGATCCATGCAGCTTCTCTTCTGTCACTATATGCTGCCCTAGAAGACTAAACAAACCATTGCTCAACAGAATAATGTCATAAACGGATAAAATGAACGATGTCATAATTGGGATCGAATGAATGATGACATAAATGGATAGAATGAATGATGACATAAATGGATAGAATGAATGATGTCATAAATGGATAGAATGAATGATGTCATAAATGGATAGAATGAATGATGCCATAAATGGATAGAATGAATGTCATAAATGGATAGAATGAATGATGCATAAATGGATAGAATGAATGATGTCATAAACGGATAGAATGAATGATGCCATAAATGGATAGAATGAATGATGTCATAAATGGATAGAATGAATGATGCCATAAACGGATAGAATGAATGATGTCAGAAACGGATAGAATGAATGATGTCATAAATGGATAGAATGAATGATGTCATAAACGGATAGAATGAATGATGTCATAAATGGATAGAATGAATGATGTCATAAACGGATAGAATGAATGATGTCATAAATGGATAGAATGAATGCTTCAATCTAGTTGACATCTGTGAAGTTCTCTGTCAACTTTCGCGGAGCAAAGATGTTAGAGACTGGGGAGAAAGTACAATAAAGGAAAAAATTGAAAGATTCTGTGCAAAATATCCAAATGACATCAGTTTTACATTTTACCTTTATTTAACTAGGCAAGTCGGTTAAGAACAAATTCTTTGTAGTAGTTTGTAGTAGTGGTGGTGGTGGTAGTAGTAGTAGTGGTGGTGGTAGTGGTGGTAGTAGTGGTGGTGGTGGTAGTAGTAGTAGTTGTAGTGGTAGTAGTGGTGGAGGCAGTAATGGTGGTAGTGGCAGTAGTGGTGGTAGTGTAGTGGTGGTAGTAGTAGTAGTAGTAGTAGTGGTGGTGGTAGTGGTGGTAGTAGTAGTGGTGGTAGAGGTAGTGGTGGTGGTAGTGGTGGCAGTAGTGGTGGTGGTGGTAAGTGGTGGTGGTAGTAGCAATGGTGGTGGTGGTGGTAGTAGTAGCAATGGGTGGTAGTAGTAGTAATGGTGCTAGTAGTGGTAGTAGTGGTAGTGGTGGTAGTAGTAGTGGTAGTAGTGGTGGTAGTAGTAGTAGTGGTAGTAGTGGTGGTGGTGGTTGTAACAGTAGTGGTGGTAGTAGTAGAAGTAGTAGTGGTGGTGGTGGTAGTAGTAGAAGTAATAGTGGTGGTGGTAGTAGTAGTGGTAGAGGTAGTAATGGTGGTGGTAGTAGTAGCAATGGTGGTAGTAGTAGTAATGGTGCTAGTAGTGGTAGTAGTGGTGGTGGTAGTAGTGGTGGTAGTAGTAGTAGTGGTAGTAGTGGTGGTAGTAGTAGTGGTGGTGGTGGTTGTAACAGTAGTGGTGGTAGTAGTAGTAAGTAGTAGTGGTGGTGGTAGTAGTGGTGGTGGTGGTAGTAGTAGCAATGGTGGTAGTAGTAGCAATGGTGGTAGTAGTAGTAGTAATGGTGCTAGTAGTGGTAGTAGTGGTGGTATTAGTAGTGGTGGTAGTAGTAGTAATGGTGCTAGTAGTGGTAGTAGTGGTGGTAGTAGTAGTGGTAGTAGTGGTGGTAGTAGTGGTGGTAGTAGTAGTAGTAGTGGTGGTGGTGGTAGTAGTGGTGGTGGTGGTGGTAGTAGTAGTAGTGGTGGTAGTAGTGGTGGTGGTGGTAGTAGTAGTGGTGGTGGTGGTAGTAGTAGAAGTAGTAGTGGTGGTGGTGGTGGTGGTGGTAGTAGTTGGTGGTGGTGGTGGTGGTAGTAGTGGTGGTGGTGGTAGTAGTAGTAGTTGTAGTGGTGGTGGTAGTGGTGGTAGTAGTGGTGGTGGTGGTGGTAGTAGTAGTAGTGGTGGTGGTAGTGGTGGTAGTAGTGGTGGAGGCAGTAATGGTGGTAGTGGCAGTAGTGGTGGTGGTGGTAGTAGTAGTTGTGGTGGTAGTAGTAGTAGTAGTAGTAGTGGTGGTGGTGGTGGTGGTAGTAGTAGTGGTGGTGGTGGTAGTGGTAGTAGTAGTGGTAGTAGTAGTAATGGTGGTAGTAGTAGCAATGGTGGTAGTAGTAGTAATGGTGCTAGTAGTGGTAGTAGTGGTGGTAGTAGTAGTGGTGGTAGTAGTAGTAGTGGTGGTAGTAGTAGTGGTAGTAGTAGTTGGTGCGGTAGTGGTAATTGCGGTAGTGGTGAGGGTAGTTGTGGTGGTGGTGGGGTAGTTATGGTGGAGGTAGATGTGGTGGTAGTAGTTGTGGCGTTGGAAGTTGTGGGGGTTGTAGTGGTAGTTGTGGTAGTGGTGGCAGTGGTGGGGGTAGTTATGGTGGAGGTAGATGTGGTGGTAGTAGTAGTAGTTGTGGTGGTGGTCGTTGTTGTGGTGGTAGTGGTAGTTGCGGTAGTGGTGGGGGTAGTTGTGGTGGTGGTCGTTGTGGGGGTGGTAGTGGTAGTTGCGGTAGTGGTGGGGGTAGTTGTGGTGGTGGTGGGGGTAGTTATGGTGGAGGTAGATGTGGTAGTAGTAGTAAGTCGCTCTGGATAAGAGCGTCTGCTAAATGACTTAAATGTAAATGTAAATGTAGTTGTGGTGGTGGTCGTTGTTGTGTGGTGGTAGTGGTAGTTGCGGTAGTGGTGGGGGTAGTTGTGGTGGTGGTGGTAGTAGTTGTGGTGGTAGTGGTAATGGTGGTGGTGGCAGTTGTGTAAGTTGTGGGGTAGTGGTGGAGGGTATGGGGGCAGTGGTGGAAGTTGTGGGGGTAGTTGTTGGGATAGTGGTGGAGGGTATGGGGGCAGTGGTGGAAGTTGTGGGGGTAGTTCTCGGGTAGTGGTGGAGGTTGTGAGGGCAGTGGTGGAAGTTGTGGGGGTAGTTGTGGGGGTAGTTGTAGGGGTAGTGGTGGTTGCGGTATTGGTGGCAGTGGTGGAGGTTGTGGGGTAGTTATGGGGTAGTTGTTGGGGTAGTGGTGGAGGTTGTGAGGGCAGTGGTGGAAGTTGTGGGGTAGTTGTTGAGGTAGTTGTTGGGGTAGTGGTGGCAGTGGGGAGGTTGTGGGGGTAGTGGTGGAGGTTATTGGGGTAGTGGTGGTAGTTGTGGGGTAGTTGTTGAGTTGTTGGGGTAGTGGTGGAAGTTGTGGGGTAGTTGTGGGGGTTAGTTGTTGGGGTTGTGGGGGTAGTTGTGGGGATGGTGGAGTTGTGGGGGTAGTTGTTGGGGTTGTGGTGGAAGTTGTAGGGGATAGTTGTGGGGGTAGTTGTTGGGGTAGTGGTGGAGGTTGTAGGGTAGTTGTGGGGGTAGTGGTGGAGGTTGTGGTGGAGGTGGTGGAGGTTGTGGGGGCAGTGGTGGAGGTTGTGGGGGCAGTGGTGGAAGTTGTGGGGGCAGTGGTGGAAGTTGTGGGGGTAGTGTTGGTGGTAGTGGTAGTGTTGGTGGTTGTAGTTGCAGTAGTGTTGGGTGTAGTTGTGGTGGTGGTAGTTGTGAGGATAGTGGTGGTCGTTGAAGTGGTTGGGGTAGTTGTTGGGGTAGTGGTGGTAGTTGTTGGGGTAGTAAATATACATGGGTATATACCGGGTGGCGCAGTGGTCTAGGGCACTGCATCGCAGCGCTAGCTGTGCCAGCAGAGACTCTGGGATCCCGCCCAGGCTCTGTCGCAGCCAGCCGCGACCGGGAGGTCCATGGAGCGGCGCACTATTGGCCTGGAAACGTCCGGGTTAGGCAGGGTTTGGCCGGTAGGGATAACCTACTGGCCGGGCGCAGTGCACGCTAACCAACGTCGCATGTGTTTCCTCCGACACATTGGTGCAGCTGGCTTCCGGGTTGGATGCGCACTGTGTTAAGAAGCAGTGCGGCTTGGTTGGGTTGTGTTTCGGAGGACGCATGACTTTCGACCATCGTCTCTCCCGAGCCCGTACGGGAGTTGTAGCGATGAGACAAAATAGTAATTACTAACAATGGGATAGCACAAAATTGGAGAGGTACAGTAGTAGTAATTTCTCCTCAATTATATATTTAAAAAATGCAATTATCACATTTACATAAATATTCAGACCCTTTGTTGAAGCACGTTTGGCAGCGATTACAGTCTCGAGTCTTCTTGGGTATGACGCTATAAACTTGGCAGACCTGTATTTGTGGAGTTTCTCCCATTCTTTCTGCTCTGCAGATCCTCTCAAGCTCTCTGCTAATGTTTGTGACCATTTCAGATTAGTGTAGGGAGAATGTATAAGACTATTTCAGATTATGAGAGAGGTTTATTTTTTTTAACCTTTATTTAACTAGGCAAGTCAGTTAAGAACAAATTCTTATTTTCAATGACGGCAGGTTAACTGCCTGTTCAGGGGCAGAACGACAGATTTGCACTTTGTCAGCTCGGGGATTTGAACTTGCAACCTTCCGGTTACTAGTCCAACGCTCTAACCACTAGGCTACCCTGCCGCCTCTACACTCTAACCACTAGGCTACCCTGCCGCCTCTACACTCTAACCACTAGGCTACCCTGCCGCCTCTACACTCTAACCACTAGGCTACCCTGCCGCCTCTACACACTAACCACTAGGCTACCAGCGACCCTGCAGACGGGCTGATTCTGTCATCTCCACAGCCCCCACTGTCACTTGTATGCCCACTTCAAAAGGAAGAAGGGAGGAAGAAAAGAGAGCAGGAAGAAATAATGAGGCTGGTCCTGGAGGGTGAGTGGATAAAACGAGGGAGCAGCGACGTCAACGGGGCCGATGTCTGAGCGTGTGTCTGCGTCAAGGTCGGGCTACATTTACACCTGTCTCTCAAGGCTGTGTGTGGGGCTGTCGAAAGACCAGATGGAAATCACATCACTTCACTGGGAGTGAAGGAGGGAGGAAGGGAGGGACAGAGTGCTGGGAAGGAATGAAGGAGGGAGGAAGGGAGGGAGGAAGGGAGGAGTGAACAGGCCAGTGTCCTTGGAAGGTTAAGTACGGACCGGGTGGCTAGGTGACTGGCTGGGCTATGGACACCACGGGGAGGGCCCACAACCTTACAACAGACGACCTCCTGCCTGCCTACCTCCTTGGAAGGTTAAGTACGGACCGGGTGGCTCGGTGACTGGCTGGGCTATGGACACCACGGGGAGGGCCCACAACCTTACAACAGACGACCTCCTGCCTGCCTGCCTACCTCAGGCAGTAGGAAAACATATCTGGCTACTCTCTGCAGAGGGCGGCTATGCAATAAGAGGCCTGCGAATGGCCTGTGAGAGAACCGCGAGCTCGCCTCGGTGACGTGTGGCGAGAACTGACCCCCCCACCCCCGACACAACACACTGATCATCTCAGCATGGCCGTGTAAGGTCGCGAGCCTGCCTTTAGCTAGCATGTGTACACCGTGTTCGGGAAGTATTCAGACCCCCGGACTTGTTCCACATTTTGATACATTACAGCCTTGTTCTAAAATGGATTACATGATTATGTTTTGCTCATCAATACCCCACAATGACAAAGCGTAAACACGTTTTTAGAAATGTTAACAGAATGTTTTATTTTTTTATTTTTTTTTAAATGTAATAAAAATAGAAATACCATATTTATATAAGTATTCAGACCCTTTGCTATGAGACTCGAAATTGAGCTCAGGCGCATCCTGTTTCCATGGATCATCCTTGAGAAGTTGATTCAACTTGATTGAACTCCACCTGTCGTAAATGCAATTGATTGGACATGATTTGGAAAGGCACACAGCTGTCTATATAAGGTTCCACAGTTGACAGCTCATGTCAGAGCAAAAACCAAGACATGAGGTCGAAGGAATTGTCTGTAGAGATCCGAGACTGGATTGTGTGGAGGCACAGATCTGGGGAAGGGTACCAAAATATTTCTACAGCATTTATGGTCCCCAAGTACATAGTGACCTCCATCAATCTTAAATGGAACCACCGAGGTGCTTCCTAGAGCTGTCCGCCGGCCCAAACTGAGCAATCGGGGTGACGGGCCTTGGTCAGGGAGGTGACCAAGATGCCGATGTTCACTCTGGCAGAGCTCCACTGAGTGGATGGGAGAACCTTCCAGAAGGACAACCATCTCCGCAGCACTCCACTAATCAGGTCTTTGTGGTAGAGTGGTCAGACGGAAACCATTCCTAAGTAAAAGGCACAACAGCCCGCTTGGAGTTTGCCCAAAGGCACCTAAAGGACTCTCAGACCATGAGAAACAAGATTCTCTGGTCTAACGACCAGAATGCCAAGATTCACGTCTGGAGGATACTTGGCACTATCCCTACGGTGGCTCTTGGTGGTGGCAGCATCATGCTGTGGGGATGTTTTTCAGCGGCAAGGACTGGAAGAGTAGTCAGGATCGAGGCAAAGGTGAACGGAGCAAAGTACAGAGAGATCCTTGATGTAAACCTGCTCCAGAGCGCTCAGGAACAGACGGGGGCGCAGGTTCACCTTCCATCAGGTCTACAAGCCTAAGCACACAGACAAGACAATGCAGAAGTGGGTTTCAGGACAAGTCTCTGAATGTCGTTGAGTGGCCCAGCCAGAGCCCGGACTTGAACCTGGTCGAACATCTCCGGAGAGACCTGAAAATAGCTGTGCAGCAACGCTCACCATCCAACCTGACAGAGCTTGAGAGGATCTGCAGAGAAGAATGTGAGAAACTCCCCAAATACAGGTGTGCCAAGCTTGTAACGTCATACCCCAGAAGACATGAGGCTGTAATCGCTGCCAAAGGTGCTTCAACAAAGTACTGAGTAAAGGGTCTGAATACTTATGTAAATGTGATATTTTTTACATTTTTATCTTCATATATTATACATTTTCACTTTGTCATTATGGGGTATTGTGATGTCATTATGGGTTATTGTGATGTCATTATGGGGTATTGTGATGTCATTATGGGGTATTGTGATGTCATTATGGGGTATTGTGACGTCATTATGGGGTATTGTGATGTCATTATGGGTTATTGTGATGTCATTATGGGTTATTGCGTGTAGATTGATAACATGGGGAAAAAACAATTTAATCCATTTTAGAATAAGGCTGTAACTTAACAAAATGTGGAAAAAGTCAAGGGGTCTGAATTACTTTCCAAATACACTGTAAATCATACAGAGAATTCATAGCTGGTCTATTGCTACTAAAGAACGAGTGACTTAATCTGTTACCATTACCTGCCTGGAATGACATAAAATGTAATATACAGGAGCACGAGATAAAACTAGAAGTTGTAATAATAGTACAAGACTAGGTTTTACTGTGGAAGAACTTGACTGACCTGCACAGAGCCCTGACCTCAACCTCAGGACCTACACGTTCCAATATGTTTTACTAGTCCAGGACAGGGCATACACAAACCAATATGTTTTACCACAGTACCAGTCGAAAGTTTAGACACGCCTACTCATTAAAGGGTTTTTCTTTATTTTTACTATTTTCTACATTGTAGAATAATAGTTAAGACATCAAAACTATGAAACAACACATATGGAATTATATAGTAACCAAAAAAGTGTTAAATCAAAATAGATTTGATATTTGAGATGCTTCAATGTTGCCAATCAAAGCCTTGATGACAGCTTTGCACACTCTTGTCACTCTCAACCTGTTTCATGAGGTAGTCACCTGGAATGCATTTCAATTAACAGGCGTGCCTTGTTAAAAGTTGATTTGTGGAATTTCTTTCCTTCTCAATGCGTTTGAGCCAATCAGTTGCGTTGTGACACGGTAGGGTTGGTATATAGAAGATGGCCCTATTTGGTGAAAGACCAAGTCCATGTTATGGCAATAACCAGCTCAAATAACCAAAGAGAAACGACAGTCCATCATTAATTTAAGTGTCTTCAAGTGCAGTCGCAAAAATCATCAAGTGCTATGATGAAACTGGCACTCATGAGGGACCACCACAGGAAAGGATCCCCCAGAGTCGTCTCTGCTGTAGAGGATGAGTTCATTAGAGTTACCAGCCTCAGAAATTGTAGCCCAAATAGATGCTTCAGAGTTCAAGTAACAAACACAACTGTTCAGAGGAGACTGTGTGAATCAGGCCTTCATGTTTGAATTGTTGCAAAGAAACCACTACTATAGGCCACCAATAATAAGAAGAGACTTGCATGGGCCAAGAGAAACGAGCAATAGACATTAGACCGGTGAAAATCTGTCCTTTTTGAGATTTTTGGTTCTAAAATCTGTGTCTTTGTGAGATGCAGAGTAGGTGAAAGGATGATCTTGGTGTGGTTCCCACTGTGAAGCATGGAGGTGGTGGTGTGATGGTGTTTTGCTGGTGAGACTGTCTGTGATTTATTTAGAATTCAAGGAATACCAGCATGGCTACCACAGCATTCTGCGCTTAGTGGGACTATCATTTATTTCCCCCTCCCCCAAGCTGTGTAAGGGCTATTTGACCAAGAAGGAGAGTGACGGTGCTCCATCAGATGACCTGGCCTCCACAATCACCCGGCCTCAATTGAATTGAGATGGTTTGGGATGAGGTGGTCCGCAGAATGAAGGAAAATCAGCCAACAAGTGCTCAGCATATGTGGGAACTCCTTCAAGACTGTTGGAAAAGCATTTCTCATGAAGCTGCTTAAGAGAATTCCAAGTTGGCTACTTTGAAGAATCTAAAACATATTTTGATTTGTTTAACATTTTGTTGGTGACTACATTATTCCATATTTCTCATTTCATAGTGTTGATGTCTTCACTACTATTCTACAATGTAGAAAATAGTAAAAATAAAGAAAAACCTTTGAATGAGTAGGTGTGTCCAAACTTGTCACTGGTACTGTAGCCCAGGTCAGGAACTACACAAAACAATATGCTTTACTAGTCCAGGTCAGGAACTACCAAAGACAGACGATTTTAACACGCGACACGCTTCAGCACTCGGTGATCTTAGGCTTGTGTGAGGCTGCTCGGCCATGGAAACACATTTCATGAAGCAAATCGCAACATCGTCTACCCTCGGTTGCAACACTCACTACCGAGTTCCAAACTGCCTCTGGAAGCAACGTCAGCACAAGAACTGTCCGTCGGGAGTTACATGAAATGGGTTTCCGTGGCCGAGCAGCCGCATACAAGCCTAAGATCATCATGCTCAATGCCAAGTGTTGGCCGGAGTGGTGTAAAGCTCGCCGTCATTGGACTCTTATCTAAAGTGAGGAATCACGCTTCACCATCTGGCAAGACGACGGGACTCATCTATGTTTGGCAGATGCCAGGAGAACGCTACCTGCCCCAATGCATTGTGCCAACTGTAAAGTTTGGTGGAAGAGGAATAATGGTCAAGGACTGTTTTTCATGGTTCGGGCCCCTTAGTTCCAGTGAAGGGTACAATTAACACTAAAGCATAAAGACATTCTAGGTGATTCTGTGCTTCCAACATTGTGGCAAGAGTTTGGGGAAAGCCCTTTCCTGTCTCAGCATAACAATGCCTCCGTGCACAAAGAGAGGTCCATACAGAAATGGTTTGTCGAGATCGCCGTGGAAGAACTTGACTGGCCTGCACAGAGCCCTGACCTCAACCCCATCAAACACCTTTGGGATGAATTGAAATGGCGACTGCGAGCCAGGCCTAATCACCCCCAACATCAGTACCCAACCTCACTAATGCTCTTGTGGCTGAATGGAAGAAAGTCCCTGCAGCAATGTTCCAACATCTAGTGGAAAGTCTTCCCAGAAGAGTGGAGGCTGTTATTGCAGCAAAGGGGGGGGCAACTCCATATAAATGCCCGTGATTTTGGAATGAGACGTTGGACGAGCAGGTGTCCACATACCTTTGGCCAGTGGCGTGTATTCTAATACCAGAACTAGCCCCAGCAGCATTGAGATTGGAATCTAAATGGAGGACAATGATACAGGCTCTCAATCTTTTCCTTCTTCCTCTTACACACACACACACACACACACACACACACACACACACACACACAAACTTCTTCCAATATGTTTTTTTTCTGCAGTCGATATACAGGATGCAGCTGCTCTCAATACTAATATTTTATGTGGCCCAAACCAGCAGCGACACAGCAGAACCTTTGTCTCAACAGCTCCCTCTAAAGACAACCACAGGAACCCATTATAACAAGCCACTGGAGCGTTGGAACAATATGACTTATATAAGTGTTGTGTGGACATTGTGCTAGGCAAGCTCAATCAAGTTCAGCTTGGAAAAAATAAATTAAAAAAACATATTTAAACCCAGCTCTGATGCCAAAACGTCCTATCTGGAGGTTAAAGGTTATCAAATAATGATAATAATAATAATAATAATGAGTGTCTTACCACTTCGTCCTCTGACCAGCACTTCTCTATGAGTTTGGGAACGGGCTTCTTGACCAGGCGCTGTAGGGCCTTGCCTGCATCGTAACAGCTCTCGTGGAGCTGAGGAGGAAACAGGGCAGTTCAACATTCACAATATTAGCTTTTTTAATTTTTATCTACGGACAAAATAATGAATAAGAGAAAGGTGACTGTATAAACTACAGTTAGAGACAGATGTTACACGTTGCATTATTTATGCCATTTTCTTGATTCATTTACATTAAAGCCCACATACCTACTGCTTTCATCCACACACACACATACCTACTGCTTTCATCCACACACACACATACCTACTGCTTTCATCCACACACACACATACCTACTGCTTTCATCCACACACACACATACCTACTGCTTTCATCCACACACACACATACCTACTGCTTTCATCCACACACACACATACCTACTGCTTTCATCCACACACACACACACACATACCTACTGCTTTCATCGACACACACACACACACATACCTACTGCTTTCATCGACACACACACACACACACACACACACACATACCTACTGCTTTCATCGACACACACACACACACATACCTACTGCTTTCATCGACACACACACACACACATACCTACTGCTTTCACACCACACACACACACACACACACACACATACCTACTGCTTTCATCGACACACACACACACACACATACCTACTGCTTTCATCGACACACACACACACACACACATACCTACTGCTTTCATCGACACACACACACACACACACATACCTACTGCTTTCATCGACACACACACACACACACACATACCTACTGCTTTCATCGACACACACACACACACATACCTACTGCTTTCATCGACACACACACACACACACACCTACTGCTTTCATCGACACACACACACACACACACACACACCTACTGCTTTCATCGACACACACACACACACACACACACATACCTACTGCTTTCATCGACACACACACACACACACACACACATACCTACTGCTTTCATCGACACACACACACACACACACACACATACCTACTGCTTTCATCGACACACACACACACACACACCTACACTTTCATACCTACTGCTTTCATCGACACACACACACACACATACCTACTGCTTTCATCGACACACACACACACACACACATACCTACTGCTTTCATCGACACACACACACACACACACATACCTACTGCTTTCATCGACACACACACACACACACACACCTACTGCTTTCATCGACACACACACACACATACCTACTGCTTTCATCGACACACACACACACATACCTACTGCTTTCATCGACACACACACACACATACCTACTGCTTTCATCGACACACACACACACACACATACCTACTGCTTTCATCGACACACACACACACACATACCTACTGCTT
>NC_068447.1:6209501-6242001 GCF_023373465.1 Oncorhynchus keta
GAGAGAGAGAGAGAGAGAGAGAAGAAAACGAGAGAAAAAAAACTGCATGTCCAACCTTAAGTCAGCAAAGATCAATCATCTTTTTAATATTGTTATATACCTTCCAATACATCTAGGACTCTTTGACCCCGTTTCACACTGGTGTCTGGTATGTAGGCCAGCTCAGTACTGATTACATGGGCTTGGCAGAGTGGGAAGTAGGTAATAGAGACCCGCAGAGGAGGTATCATAATACCCATAAAACCTAGCGGTTACAAGCAAATATGTTGATAAAAAGTCAACCTTGTCCCAGAGAGATTTACATGGTGATCAAAACGTCACGCCAGGGTAAACCTACACGAAACACAGACCTTATTTTAAGTGATTCTAAAATAACTAACTGGGACCATTTCCCTGTTTGACCGCTAGGTTTTATGGGTATTATAATTCATACTGTGGTACTCTATTGGACTATTCCCTTATGACCCTGATCCATGTCATGTCTCCTGAGCTCACCTAGCAGCTCTGAGGCAAGTTGACAGTAGGAAAAGGGTATAGAATTATCATCTCGCCAGACAATAGGGTCAAGGGTCATAGAGAACTATCTCTCCAGACAGTAGGGTCAAAGGTCATGAGTCAGGTTTCACCTTGCAGCCCTGAGGTACATGAGCAGGTCACAGTCGTTGACCCCTGGCATCCACACCAGCTCCTCATTCTCTGTTACAGCCTGAGTCAGGACACCCGGGGCCTCGGAGGGGAAGGGCTGCAACTCAGGAAGCTTGGCCTAATTAGGGAGGAGGATGAGGGGAAGGGGGGATGTCAATCACACTACAAATAGCACCATAAGACTAGCCTGTGAAATATCAGCTTTCAAATGCTTTTCATCACCATCTAACAAGAGTGGATGTGTGAACAACAAGGCACTGTGGTTTAAATATCTCTAAAAGGAGACTGTTGGGAAATGTTTACAAATGTAAGTCAACCAACTATGAATTAATCTATTTCACTTTATATTGTAATAAATTACAGGTCATATTTTTTCATAGAAATCTATAAAACACTGGATAGCTACTTTAATAACGCATGTCAAAATAGTTACTTGGTGACTGGGCCCCACTCTGATCTCCCCCTGTGTGCTGTTTAGTCGCCTGGTAGAGAGAAAATACGTTGTTAGATCACAACAAACAAGATATGTACTACGGATGTTACAGGACTAGCTCAGTGCAATGACTAGTTCCTGTCCCCCTTGAGGGAATCATTGTCTGGCAAGAGCAAAAGCGTGCAGATACTGAATGTCAAGGCAGAACCAAGGTGAGACATCTCGTCTTTATTACAGAACAGGTAACCAATAATGTCAATACCTCGGTTTGTTTGTTTTGATGGAAAAACCTCCCATTATTTACATTTACATTTAAGTCATTTAGCAGACGCTCTTATCCAGAGCGACTTACAAATTCACCTTATTATCGGGATGATTTTAGTTGTCAAAATTAAAAAGGTGTGTTGCAGATTTTGTTGCAATGTGTAATTCAAGATATCGAAACATTTTTTTTTCTATGGAAGAGACGCTTCTTGCGCACAAAGAGAATGGGTGTTCTCTAGGATATTGGATTTTTTCCCCCCCCTGAAGCTGGTATTGTAGAGATGCATTCAGCAACAAAACAGCAATCCCACTTAAAGAGGAGGAGGAGGCGGAGAAGAGGGGAGAAGGGGTGGGGTTTGATACAGACGATTCCGGAGACACAGCCTGCCTGCAAAATGGCTGCCGGTGGGTTACACAAACGTACAAAACGTTGGTAACCGTAGCAACAACCGCCTAGCAATGTAATAATAATAACAACAGTGTTCCTCCTCGCCATATCCCTCCAGCTGCAGTGGATTAGAGAAAATGACAAGATGTTCCCTTTTCAAAAGGCCTCCCTTTCCCCCCCTTCCGTTGCCTAGGCAACGGCACATAGATTTTCATATAGTATAGTCTCTAGCTCAGATGGCTGCTGCAGGGGCAGGGGAAGCCCAGAAACTGTCAAAAGAGTGATATTTGAAGCAGAAGCTTTCCCTCTTTCCATCACTGGAGCTGGCTGGGGTTTTAGTGCTGGCTGGTCCCGGGGTGAAACCTGAGTCCGTTAGGTCCCTGTGGTAGTGTTAATGTCCTCCAACCACAACCCTGGGCCCTCACTGTGACGGGTACACACATTTTAACCCACCCCACCCTGGCTTTTTCCACCAATCCTCACTCCCCTTTCACACCCTTCCAGCAAGCCTTTGTCCCCCCTTTCGCTCCTCTCCACCATCCCTCATCCAATCCACTCTCTCTCCGACAGAGAGCAGACAGTTGTCAGGGAGGGAGGGGGTAATATTCCATAGTGTAATAAAATATGACAGACGCAGCACGCTACACTGGACCTGCTGACGAGGAGGAGGACAGGCATCGGAGCAACACGTTCAACACAAGTAGAGCAGAGGTGGCCAACCCCCCTCCAATACTAGCTCTTCAACCCCCCGCCCCCCTCCAATACTAGCTCTTCAACCCCCCGCCCCCCTCCAATACTAGCTCTTCAACCCCCCCCTCCAATACTAGCTCCAATACTAGCTCTTCAACTCCCCCTCCAATACTAGCTCTTCAACCCCCTCCAATACTAGCTCTTCAACCCCCCTCCAATACTAGCTCTTCAACCCCCCCAATACTAGCTCTTCAACCCCCCTCCAATACTAGCTCTTCAACCCCCCTCCAATACTAGCTCTTCAACTCCCCCCTCCAATACTAGCTCTTCAACCCCCTCCAATACTAGCTCTTCAACCCCCCTCCAATACTAGCTCTTCAACCCCCCTCCAATACTAGCTCTTCAACCCCCCTCCAATACTAGCTCTTCAACCCCCCTCCAATACTAGCTCTTCAACCCCCCTCCAATACCAGCTCTTCAACCCCCCTCCAATACTAGCTCTTCAACCCCCTTCCAATACTAGCTCTTCAACCCCCCTCCAATACTAGCTCTTCAACCCCCCTCCAATACTAGCTCTTCAACCCCCCTTCCAATACTAGCTCTTCAACCCCCCTCCAATACTAGCTCTTCAACCCCCTCCAATACTAGCTCTTCAACCCCCCCTCCAATACTAGCTCTTCAACCCCCTCCAATACTAGCTCTTCAACTCCCCCCTCCAATACTAGCTCTTCAACTCCCCCCACCCCCCTCCAATACTAGCTCTTCAACCCCCTCTCCAATACTAGCTCTTCAACCCCCCTCCAATACTAGCTCTTCAACCCCCCTCCAATACTAGCTCTTCAACCCCCCTCCAATACTAGCTCTTCAACCCCCCTCCAATACTAGCTCTTCAACTCCCCCAATACTAGCTCTTCAACCCCCTCTCCAATACTAGCTCTTCAACTCCCCCTCCAATACTAGCTCTTCAACCCCCCTCAATACTAGCTCTTCATTGGGTTTATTATTGAGAGAGCAGACTGTATACTAGCTCTTCATTGGGTTTATTATTGAGAGAGCAGACTGTATACTAGCTCTTCATTGGGTTTATTATTGAGAGAGCAGACTGTATACTAGCTCTTCATTGGGTTTATTATTGAGAGAGCAGACTGTATACTAGCTCTTCATTGGGTTTATTATTGAGAGAGCAGACTGTATACTAGCTCCTCATTGGGTTTATTATTGAGAGAGCAGACTGTATACTAGCTCTTCATTGGGTTTATTATTGAGAGAGCAGACTGTATACTGAAATTTACAGTGCCTTCAGAAATTGTCTATATACCACTTTTCCCACGTTTTGTGTTAAAGCCTGAATTTCAAAATGGATTAAATAGAGATTGTGTCACTTGCCTACACACAATACCCTATAAGTGAAGTCAATAACTATTCAACCACTTTGCTATGACAAGGAGTAAAAAAATTACAAATATTATAAAAAAATATTTAAAAAATGTGCTTAAGTCACATAAAGTTGCATTGTGCAGTAAAAGTGTTTGACACATACAGATAATTGTAAGGTCCCTCAGTCGAGCAGTGACTTTCAAAACAGACTGAACCACAAAGACCAGGGAGGTTTTAAAATGCCTCTCAAAGGCGGCACCTATTGGTAGATGGGGAACATTTTTGAAAAAGCCGATATTAAATATCCCTTTGAGCATCGTGACAATTTTAATATATATATAATTGTATTTATTTTTTATTTATTTTTTTGGACGGTGTATCAACGCACCATGTCACTACAAAGACGTCCTAATCCATCCACCTGACAGGTGTGGCATATCAAGAAGCTGATTAAAAAGCACGCTCATTACACAGGTGCACCTTGTGCTGGGGACAATAAAAGGCCACTCAAACCTTGCAGTTTTGTCAAACAACACAATGCCACAGATGTGTCAAGTTGTAATGGAGCGTGCAATTGGCATGCTGACTGCTGGAATGTCCACCAGAGCTGCTGCCAGAGAATTTAACGTCAATGTCTTTACCATAAACTGTCTCCGTCGATTTAGAAAATGTGTCAGTACGTCCAAATGGCCTTATAACTGCAGACCATGTATATGGTGTTGTGTGGGTGAGCGGTTTGCTGATGTCAACGTTGTGAACAGAGTGCCCCATAGTGGTGGAGGGGTTATGGTATGGGGCAGGCATAAGATACAGAAAACAAATACATTTTTATCGATGGCAATTTCAATGCACAGAGATACTGTGATGAGATCCTGAGGCCCATTGTTGTGGCGATCATCCCCTGCCATCACCTCACATTTCAGCATGTTAATGCACGGTGGCAAGGATCTGTACACAATTCCTGGAAGCTGAAAATGTCCCAGTGCTTCCATGTCCTGCATACACACCAGACATGTCACCCATTGAGCATGTTTGGGATGCTCTGGATCGACGTGTACGACAGCGTGTTCCAGTTCCCGCCAATAACCAGAAACTTTGCACAGCCATTGAAGAGGAGTGAGACAACATTCCACAGGCCACCAATCAACAGCCTGATCAACTCTATGTGAAGGAGATGTGTCGCGCTGCATCAGGCTAATGGTCACACCAGATACTGACTGGTTTTCTGATCCACGCCCCTACCTTTTTTTTTAAAGGCACCTGTGACCAACAGATACACATCTGTATTCCCAGTCATGTAAAATCTAAAGATTAGGGCCTAATATATTTATTTCAATTGACTAATTTTCTTATATTTACTGAAACTGGGATGATGTGTTTATACTTTTGTTCAGTATAGTTACTCCACAATACTATCCGAATTGACAGAGTGACAATAAGGAAGCCTGTTATGAATAAAAAAATATATTCCAAACATGCATCCTGTTAGCAACAAGGCACTGAAGTAATACCTGCAAAAACAAATGTGGAAACGCAATACAAATGATTGTGAATACATAAGTGTTATGTTTGGGACAAATCCAACACAACACATTACGGAACACCTCTCTCCATATTTTGAAGCATAGTGTTGGCTGCAATTTAAAATATATATATATAATATCCCAATGCCCCAGTGATTGGGAAGGTCGCCATGTGTAAGGTGCGGTCTTTCAGATGGGACGTTAAAACAGGTGTCCTGACACTTATTGTAAGAGTAGGGTGTCCTGGCTAAATTCCCAATCTGGCTCTCATACCACCATGGCCACCTAATCATACCCAGTTTCCAATTGGCGCTCATTCATCCCCCCTCTTCTCCCCAGTAACTATTTTCCAGGTTGTTATTGTGAATGAGAATGTGTTCTCAGTCAACCTACCTGGTAAAATAAATACCTTTTTATGGGTATGCTTGTAATCGTCAAAGACCGGGGAGTTTTTCAGGATACAAAAGAAATGTAATAGAGCTAGAGCATTCAGAATCCTAGAGGAAAACCTGGTTCAGTCTGTTTTCCACCAGATACTGGGAGATTAATTCACCTTTCAGCGGGACAATAACAGAAAGCCTAATCTACACTGGAGTTGCTTACCAAGAAGACAGTAAGACGACGAGTTACAGTTTTGACTTAAATCTGCTTGAAAATCTATGGCAAGACCTAAAAATGGTTGTCCAGCAAATTATCAACAACCAATTTGACAGGGCTTTTAGAATGTATAAAATAGTAGGCAAATGTTACACAATCCAGGTGTGAAAAGCTCTCAGGAGAAATTACCCAGAAAGACTCACAGCTGTAATCGCTGCCAAAGGCGATTCATGTATTGACTCACAGGGTTTAAATTCTAATCTACTCAAAATATATTACATGTTTTATTTCCCTTTTATTTATTTACGTTTACAATTTCTCTTCCACTTTAGACATAATAGTTTGTGTAGATCATTGACGTAAAATGACAATTAAATCAATTTTAATCCAACTTTGTAACACAACAAAATGTGCAAAACTGTACAGGTGAGGTAATATAATAATAATATAATAATATAATAATAATATATGCCATTTAGCGGACGCTTTTATCCAAAGCGACTTACAGTCATGTGTGCATACATTCTACGTATGGGTGGTCCCGGGAATCGAACCCACTACCCTGGCGTTACAAGCGCCATGCTCTACCAACTGAGCTACAGAAGGACCACGGTCCCAAATTGGGCAGTTTGACAGCTCCACAAACTTGTCAGGACAAGAGTATGGAAGTCTAATGAGACCTTTTAAGTCAATAAAAAACGAAGAACAGATATGATATTGGTGATTCAGATATAGGGTATACATAACACCTGAAGACAATCAACTATAATTACTTTGCTATTAAGACAATACATGGTTTAGTTGAACTCTAGAAATGTTAAATTTAGAAAAAGGGAAGAATCAATGAGTTGAAAAGTTGACACTTCTTTTATGAACCCGTTTATTAATAAATCCATATATATATATATATATATAAATATATAAAAATGTTAGGGATTGGGGTACATTTCTCAATGCAGGTTATGAGTAATATTCAAGGAAAGTCATATTTGATCATATTATCATACCTGAACATGCAGCCATATTATACGTCTCTATCAACAGTCTATGTCCGAATACCCATTCTAGCGTCCTAAATAGTATGCGAAAAAATATACAGTTTTCTAGTATGTGAAATTTCGAAAATAGAACTCCAAATGCTATGATCCATCTAGTTCGCGATCGCGTTAACTATCTGATTATCAGCTGTTAATTCGGAAAAAGACGAGTGAATTCTACTTGATCAAACGCCGAAATTAGTATACCGTTTAAGGACGTAGTACGCGAGTATAAGTATTCGGACGGACACAAACTTGTGTCTATTTTGTATCGGATGAGTAATAAGTCAGTGCAACTTGGATAGCCATGTCCTGTACAACAGGAATGACTCCCAACATATTTCATGTCAAGTCTAGAAAATGACACATGCAAGACCAAACAGGCATCTTTTTGTACTGTTACTTCCCGAACCAAAACAATAACAGTGCCGATCCAGCATGGTGCAACTTTACCAGGGGAAAACCCCGCCCCAAACATCCGATCCGTCCAATCCTCGCACGACTACAACGCCGTCATAATATTACAAAAACTGTGCGAAAAAAAAAAAAACCCCTACTTTTCCAATCAACCACACAGTCTCCTGAAACACCTAACAACATGAAGTATTTCTTTGACACGATCACATGTATCAGCTGGAGCGAGAGTGTGTGTGTCTGCACAAAGCTTCTCAGGGCTGCCATGTCGGCTCGATTGTAAACACGAGAACAGACAGAGTGGGCTACTGCAAAATGGAGTCGGCACCAGCCTTGCTTCTGTGTCTCATTTCTCCTATAGGCAACAACAACAACAACAAAAAAGGTGTAGAAAAAGTTAGCTTATGTAAAACGGTATAGATGTTGCTTTCATGTTCCGTTACGCCAATGTTGTTACAATGTAGTGCGTTCGCCCAGCGATGTACCTTTATGCATGGCAACTCTGGCAGCGATATGCACCTTTCACGAATACAATGTATCCGATAACAGTATGCTCTTGTCTAATTTAAACTATGGTCAGACATGCATGTTCTCTTCATATCCGTGACAAAAAAACAACGAAAAAAACACTCGGGTGTATAATTAAATTAATTCGGGTAAAAAGCTTTTGCTTTACACTAGACAGATGAAAAGCCGCGACTACTCAGACAGACTGACTGTCTCAAACCTACTCGCGGAATTAAACCGTAACATATGAATATATTTATCAACCTACCTCCGAGTAGCAAACATGTCGTCCATTTCTGACACCAATCTCTAAAGCTCGTTTGTTGACAGTTTGTCTAGAATTGAAGTGGTCGTTGTGAATCGACTCACTCTCTCTCTCTCTCCCCTTCCCACCTATTGTCAGGTGCTCAAAATGGAGGACGGCGCAAAGCGCTTGCTCTCAGAGAGGGGCTTCCACTGAGCTGGTGCTGTGACCTCACAGCGTATCCCCACCTAGAGCTCCCGTTTCTACCAGACACAACTGAGCATGTGCTACGACCTTCCACACAGACACACAGACAGGATGCGGAATCCATCTCGTTCGTCACAACCACAAAGGCATTAAACCACGCCTATTTCTATAATTTCTCTTAAAATCAGATTTTAAACCTAACATATGCCTAACCTTAACCTTCAATTATAAGCAAAGAAGCAAATGTTTGTTTTAATACATTTTTTCCGATATAAACAATTTGACTTTGCGGCTGTGGTAACTAGTGAAAACCATCTATCCCCCCTCTCGGTCTATAATAAACAAGAACATTGGAATTGAACGCGACGCTGCAGACCGGGGAGACCTGATCCTCTCACTGAAGCCACGGAGGTTCTAGGCCGACCGCGGTATTGCAGGCATTGTTAGCATAAAAAACTAGTACTAGTAGTAACTCCCCATTGTTGACCTATACTTATCTATAACTGGGCTAATAACTCACTAACTAGTGAAAGAATATTAACAAAAGTGCAACAAGGGCGGCTCTGATGTGAAAAGCGCATTACTCGCGGGTGATTGAGAGACTCGTGAGGCTACCCTCACCAATAGAATCCTCCGTTGCGCTCTGGCTCTGCCAATAAAATCACAGACTCAATCTTGCAAAAGTTAGATTTGTTTCGGTGCATTGAAAAGAGGCTGATATAATGTTGATTCGAACACATACATTTAAAAAAAAAATCTATATAGTGCAAACTGATAAGGCGAACTCCGTGAAGTTCAAACTCTTGCGTCTCTGCGCGGCATGGCACTTCTTTTGCGCTGCGGGCCTGGAGGAAGTGCGTGGCCGTACACGCGCGCATCTTAGAGGGAACACTCACTGTCTATGACCCCCACGAGTGTCACGGGACTCATCTGAAGGTAACCCATACAAAGGAGATATATATAGATATTAAACCTTCATCTGAAGGTAACCCATACAAACTAATGGTAGGATGGAGATAGATATTAAACCTTCATCTGAAGGTAACCCATACAAACTAATGGTAGGATGGAGATGGATATTAAACTTCATCTGATGGTAACCCATGGAGATATATATAGATATTAAACCTTCATCTGAAGGTAACCCATACAAACTAATGGTAGGATGGAGATAGATATTAAACCTTCATCTGAAGGTAACCCATACAAACTAATGGTAGGATGGAGATAGATATTAAACCTTCATCTGATGGTAACCCATACAAACTAATGGTAGTATGGAGATAGATATTAAACCTTCATCTGACGGTAACTCATACAAACTAATGGTAGGATGGAGATAGATATTAAACCTTCATCTGAAGGTAACTCATACAAACTAATGGTAGGATGGAGATGGATATTAAACCTCCATCTGACGGTAACCCATACAAACTAATGGTAGGATGGAGATAGATATAGATATTAAACCTTCATCTGATGGTAACCCATACAAACTAATGGTAGGATGGAGATAGATATAGATATTAAACCTTCATCTGATGGTAACCCATACAAACTAATGGTAGGATGGAGATATTAAACCTTCATCTGATGGTAATCCATACAAACTAATGGTAGGATGGAGATATATATTAAACCTTCATCTGAAGGTAACCCATACAAACTAATGGTAGGATGGAGATAGATATTAAACCTTCATCTGAAGGTAACCCATACAAACTAATGGTAGGATGGAGATAGATATTAAACCTTCATCTGATGGTAACCCATACAAAGGAGATATATATAGATATTAAACCTTCATCTGAAGGTAACCCATACAAACTAATGGTAGGATGGAGATAGATATTAAACCTTCATCTGAAGGTAACCCATACAAACTAATGGTAGGATGGAGATAGATATTAAACCTTCATCTGATGGTAACCCATACAAACTAATGGTAGTATGGAGATAGATATTAAACCTTCATCTGACGGTAACTCATACAAACTAATGGTAGGATGGAGATAGATATTAAACCTTCATCTGAAGGTAACTCATACAAACTAATGGTAGGATGGAGATGGATATTAAACCTCCATCTGACGGTAACCCATACAAACTAATGGTAGGATGGAGATAGATATAGATATTAAACCTTCATCTGATGGTAACCCATACAAACTAATGGTAGGATGGAGATAGATATAGATATTAAACCTTCATCTGATGGTAACCCATACAAACTAATGGTAGGATGGAGATAGATATAGATATTAAACCTTCATCTGATGGTAATCCATACAAACTAATGGTAGGATGGAGATAGATATTAAACCTTCATCTGAAGGTAACCCATACAAACTAATGGTAGGATGGAGATAGATATTAAACCTTCATCTGAAGGTAACCCATACAAACTAATGGTAGGATGGAGATAGATATTAAACCTTCATCTGATGGTAACCCATACAAAGGAGATATATATAGATATTAAACCTTCATCTGAAGGTAACCCATACAAACTAATGGTAGGATGGAGATAGATATTAAACCTTCATCTGAAAGTAACCCATACAAACTAATGGTAGGATGGAGATAGATATTAAACCTTCATCTGATGGTAACCCATACAAACTAATGGTAGTATGGAGATAGATATTAAACCTTCATCTGATGGTAACCCATACAAACTAATGGTAGGATGGAGATAGATATTAAACCTTCATCTGATGGTAACCCATACAAACTAATGGTAGGATGGAGATAGATATTAAACCTTCATCTGATGGTAACCCATACAAACTAATGGTAGGATGGAGATAGATATTAAACCTTCATCTGAAGGTAACCCATACAAACTAATGGTAGGATGGAGATAGATATTAAACCTTCATCTGACGGTAACTCATACAAACTAATGGTAGGATGGAGATAGATATTAAACCTTCATCTGAAGGTAACTCATACAAACTAATGGTAGGATGGAGATGGATATTAAACCTTCATCTGAAGGTAACCCATACAAACTAATGGTAGGATGGAGATAGATATAGATATTAAACCTTCATCTGAAGGTAACCCATACAAACTAATGGTAGGATGGAGATAGATATTAAACCTTCATCTGACGGTAACCCATACAAACTAATGGTAGGATGGAGATAGATATAGATATTAAACCTTCATCTGAAGGTAACCCATACAAACTAATGGTAGGATGGAGATATATATTAAATCTTCATCTGATGGTAACCCATACAAACTAATGGTAGGATGGAGATATATATTAAATCTTCATCTGAAGGTAACCCATACAAACTAATGGTAGGATGGAGATAGATATTAAACCTTCATCTGACGGTAACCCATACAAACTAATGGTAGGATGGAGATAGATATAGATATTAAACCTTCATCTGAAGGTAACCCATACAAACTAATGGTAGGATGGAGATAGATATAGATATTAAACCTTCATCTGACTGTAACCCAAAAAACTAATGGTGGGATGGAGATAGATATTAAACCTTCATCTGACTGTAACCCATACAAACTAATGGTAGGATGGAGATAGATATAGATATTAAACCTTCATCTGACGGTAACCCATACAAACTAATGGTAGGATGGAGATAGATATTAAACCTTCATCTGACTGTAACCCATACAAACTAATGGTAGGATGGAGATAGATATAGATATTAAACCTTCATCTGACGGTAACCCATACAAACTAATGGTAGGATGGAGATAGATATGAAACCTTCATCTGATGGTAACCCATACAAACTAATGGTAGGATAGATATAGATATTAAACCTTCATCTGAAGGTAACCCATACAAACTAATGGTAGTATGGAGATAGATATGAAACCTTCATCTGATGGTAACCCATACAAACTAATGGTAGGATAGATATAGATATTAAACCTTAATCTGAAGGTAACCCATACAAACTAATGGTAGTATGGAGATAGATATGAAACCTTCATCTGATGGTAACCCATACAAACTAATGGTAGGATGGAGATAGATATTAAACCTTCATCTGACGGTAACCCATACAAACTAATGGTAGGATGGAGATAGATATAGATATTAAACCTTCATCTGATGGTAACCCATACAAACTAATGGTAGGATGGAGATAGATATAGATATTAAACCTTCATCTGAAGGTAACCCATACAAACTAATGGTAGGATGGAGATATATATAAACCTTCATCTGATGGTAACCCATACAAACTAATGGTAGGATGGAGATAGATATTAAACCTTCATCTGAAGGTAACCCATACAAACTAATGGTAGGATGGAGATAGATATAGATATTAAACCTTCATCTGAAGGTAACCCATACAAACTAATGGTAGGATGGAGATAGATATTAAACCTTCATCTGAAGGTAACCCATACAAACTAATGGTAGGATGGAGATAGATATAGATATTAAACCTTCATCTGACGGTAACCCATACAAACTAATGGTAGGATGGAGATAGATATAGATATTAAACCTTCATCTGAAGGTAACCCATACAAACTAATGGTAGGATGGAGATAGATATTAAACCTTCATCTGAAGGTAACCCATACAAACTAATGGTAGGATGGAGATAGATATTAAACCTTCATCTGATGGTAACCCATACAAACTAATGGTAGGATGGAGATAGATATTAAACCTTCATCTGAAGGTAACCCATACAAACTAATGGTAGGATGGAGATAGATATTAAACCTTCATCTGAAGGTAACCCATACAAACTAATGGTAGGATGGAGATAGATATAGATATTAAACCTTCATCTGAAGGTAACCCATACAAACTAATGGTAGGATGGAGATAGATATTAAACCTTCATCTGAAAAGGTAACCCATACAAACTAATGGTAGGATGGAGATAGATATAGATATTAAACCTTCATCTGAAGGTAACCCATACAAACTAATGGTAGGATGGAGATAGATATTAAACCTTCATCTGACGGTAACCCATACAAACTAATGGTAGGATGGAGATAGATATTAAACCTTCATCTGAAGGTAACCCATACAAACTAATGGTAGGATGGAGATAGATATTAAACCTTCATCTGATGGTAACCCATACAAACTAATGGTAGGATGGAGATAGATATTAAACCTTCATCTGAAGGTAACCCATACAAACTAATGGTAGGATGGAGATAGATATAGATATTAAACCTTCATCTGACGGTAACCCATACAAACTAATGGTAGGATGGAGATAGATATAGATATTAAACCTTCATCTGACGGTAACCCATACAAACTAATGGTAGGATGGAGATAGATATAGATATTAAACCTCCATCTGATGGTAACCCATACAAACTAATGGTAGGATGGAGATAGATATAGATATTAAACCTTCATCTGAAGGTAACCCATACAAACTAATGGTAGGATGGAGATAGATATTAAACCTTCATCGAAAAGGTAACCCATACAAACTAATGGTAGGATGGAGATAGATATAGATATTAAACCTTCATCTGAAGGTAACCCATACAAACTAATGGTAGGATGGAGATAGATATAGATATTAAACCTTCATCTGACGGTAACCCATACAAACTAATGGTAGGATGGAGATAGATATAGATATTAAACCTTCATCTGACGGTAACCCATACAAACTAATGGTAGGATGGAGATAGATATAGATATTAAACCTTCATCTGAAGGTAACCCATACAAACTAATGGTAGGATGGAGATAGATATTAAACCTTCATCTGAAGGTAACCCATACAAACTAATGGTAGGATGGAGATATATATTAAATCTTCATCTGATGGTAACCCATACAAACTAATGGTAGGATGGAGATAGATATTAAACCTTCATCTGATGGTAACCCATACAAACTAATGGTAGGATGGAGATAGATATTAAACCTTCATCTGATGGTAACCCATACAAACTAATGGTAGGATGGAGATAGATATTAAACCTTCATCTGATGGTAACCCATACAAACTAATGGTAGGATGGAGATAGATATTAAACCTTCATCTGATGGTAACCCATACAAACTAATGGTAGGATGGAGATAGATATTAAACCTTCATCTGACGGTAACCCATACAAACTAATGGTAGGATGGAGATAGATATTAAACCTTCATCTGAAGGTAACCCATACAAACTAATGGTAGGATGGAGATAGATATAGATATTAAACCTTCATCTGAAGGTAACCCATACAAACTAATGGTAGGATGGAGATAGATATTAAACCTTCATCTGATGGTAACCCATACAAACTAATGGTAGGATGGGGGTTTGTTTTGTAATCCCAAAAATATAGGTGGTCCAAAAAAAGTAATATTGTAAATATTTCTTGAGCTTTCTTTTATCTCCTAGATATAAGACGGACACTTCAAAAGCTTTTTTTTAATGATTTCATTCTTTACTGTATTTTTTTTTTGTTGTGTGCCAATTATGAATATATGCTCTATACCAGTAAAGGCCAAATTGAAAATGTTATCAAATAAAACATTTATATTTTTGGGGGAATACCTAAATGGGTCCTAAAATTCTAAATAAAATATCTAAATGATCCACATAATGGCCCTAACTGATCCGAAAGAGACTATTCAAAAATAATAATTTTACACCTTGATTACACACTGAGACACAATCTTTTATTTGTGGGAATACTTGGGAACATATTTCCTAAATTAAACTCATTTTTTATCTGAATTCCTAGTGATTGTCTTTTTTTTAAAACAAAAAATACAATCCCAATCAATTTAAACAAAATTATAATAATAATTGCGGGCAGGTTTTTGGCCCACAGGCTGCCTGTTGCTGACCCAATGTACAATATACCACTGCACCAGATTTAGCTAGATAGTTCATTCTCATCTGTAGTCACTTTCTAATATTACTGTATAACATTGATGGGGGAAAAGTTGCAATGGGAAAGGAAAGGGGTGGAATGGGCCAGGTGGAGGCTGGAGAAGGGGTGGAATGGGCCAGGTGGAGGCTGGAGAAGGGGTGGAATGGGCCAGGTGGAGGCTGGAGAAGGTACATTTGGGTCGTAACATCGAACAATCAAACTGCGAGCATTAAACAGTATCTTGGAATTCATTTTTCTCTTGTGACTTTTTAAAATTTTCTTTTACCCTGCATTTGCAAGTAGTTGGCCACAGTAGGCCTGGTGCAGTATATACTATAGTAAGTAAGAAAGATACAGTAACATACAGTAATAGCGGATTTATGATCAGGCCCAATGTTGTCTGGAGCCTCCGTATGGAGGGTGTGATGCAATAGTGGAGTCTCCGTATGGAGGGTGTGATGCAATTTTGGAGCCTCCGTATGGAGGGCGTGATGCAATTGTGGAGCCTCCGTATGGAGGGCGTGATGCAATAGTGGAGCCTCCGTGCCATGGAGGGCGTGATGCAATAGTGGAGCCTCCGGAGGCCAAATCGAGCTCCGTATGGAGGGTGTGATGCAATTTTGGAGCCTCCGGAGGCCATATCGAGCTCCGTATGGAGGGTGTGATGCAATAGTGGAGCCTCCGGAGGCCATATCGAGCTCCGTACAGCGATGCTTTGCGCAGGCCACATTTTGTAACAATGCGGAGAGCTCCGTATAGACCCGCATTTACATGATTGGTTGACGGTAGGTGTGGGCGGGAGGTCCTGTATAAACACTAACTCACTTCCTTGACAACAGCAGATGTATGAATGCCCTGTCTTCTCCAGATGTCGTATCACCATTAATGGTGTGCGGCCAAGGCGGCAGGGTAGCCTAGCGGTTAGAGTGTTGGACTAGTAACCGGAAGGTTGCAAGTTCAAATCCCCGAGCTGACAAGGTACAAATCTGTCGTTCTGCCCCTGAACAGGCAGTTAACCCACTGTTCCTAAGCCGTCATTGAAAATAAGGATTTGTTCTTAACTGACTTGCCTGGTTAAATAAAGGTTATAAAAATAAATATATATATATATATATATATATTTTAAAGTCAGTCAGTAAAAGGCGATGCATGGTCCGACGTCCGACTTTGGCGTACACAATTTACCGTGATACGGCCTCTGCAGAAATCAGGGCATTTATACTTTCGAGCAGCGCAGAGCTGTTGTCAAGGAAAATGAGTTTGTTTATTCAGAACCTCCCGCCCTCACCTATCGTCAACCAATCACGTCAATGCGGAGCTATACGGAACCCTCCGGCATTGTTACAGAATTTGATAGACACACAGGGATGCGGTACGGAGCTCAATTTGGCCCCTGGGTGCCTCCAGAGGCTTCGCAATTGCATCACAACCTCCATACGGTGCCTCGGACCACATTTTAGGATCAAGCCCAAATGGTCTTTTAGGCTTACCTGGTCTCTGGGTTGTATCCCAGGATGTAGAAAAAGGAGTCGATGCGAGCTTTGAACTCCCTGGCAGCGAAGATGTCTGAGAAATGGGCAATGTTACACTTCCCCCTGAAACACAAGGCAGACATGGATAATGTGATTTATTTGTCAACATCTTACAGTCTTATGGTAAAGATATAGGTGTACAAAACATCATTGATATTGTTGCAAGAATGTAATTTAATCGTGTTTTTGGGGGAAGTGCGTCTTGGAAAAACGAGACAAATGCAGGAAAAAGTGTTTTATTAGTCAACATACAGACATATTAACACATTGCTATGTGCAGAGCATTCAGACCTGGACTTTTCCCCATTTTGTTGCGTTACAGCCATTTTGTTACGTTACAGCCATTTTGTTGCGTTACAGCCATTTTGTTGCGTTACAGCCATTTTGTTGTGTTACAGCCATTTTGTTGCGTTACAGCCATTTTGTTGCCATTTTGTTGCGTTACAGCCATTTTGTTACGTTACAGCCATTTTGTTGCCATTTTGTTGCGTTACAGCCATTTAGTTGCGTTACAGCCATTTTGTTACGTTACAGCCATTTTGTTACGTTACAGCCATTTTGTTACGTTACAGCCATTTTGTTACGTTACAGCCATTTTGTTGCGTTACAGCCATTTTGTTACGTTACAGCCATTTTGTTACGTTACAGCCATTTTGTTGCCATTTTGTTGCGTTACAGCCATTTTGTTGCGTTACAGCCATTTTGTTACGTTACAGCCATTTTGTTACGTTACAGCCATTTTGTTACGTTACAGCCATTTTGTTGCGTTACAGCCATTTTGTTGCGTTACAGCCATTTTGTTGCGTTACAGCCATTTTGTTACGTTAGAGCCATTTTGTTACGTTACAGCCATTTTGTTGCGTTACAGCCATTTTGTTACGTTACAGCCATTTTGTTGCGTTACAGCCATTTTGTTGCGTTACAGCCATTTTGTTGCGTTACAGCCATTTTGTTACGTTACAGCCATTTTGTTACGTTACAGCCATTTTGTTGCGTTACAGCCATTTTGTTACGTTACAACCATTTTGTTGCGTTACAGCCATTTTGTTGCGGTACAGCCATTTTGTTATGTTACAGCCATTTTGTTACGTTACAGCCATTTTGTTACGTTACAGCCATTTTGTTACGTTACAGCCATTTTGTTGCGTTACAGCCATTTTGTTGCGTTACAGCCATTTTGTTACGTTACAGCCATTTTGTTACGTTACAACCATTTTGTTACGTTACAGCCATTTTGTTGCGGTACAGCCATTTTGTTATGTTACAGCCATTTTGTTACGTTACAGCCATTTTGTTGCGTTACAGCCATTTTGTTACGTTACAGCCATTTTGTTACGTTACAGCCATTTTGTTGCGTTACAGCCATTTTGTTGCGTTACAGCCATTTTGTTACGTTACAGCCATTTTGTTACGTTACAGCCATTTTGTTGCGTTACAGCCATTTTGTTGCGTTACAGCCATTTTGTTGCGTTACAGCCATTTTGTTGCGTTACAGCCATTTTGTTACGTTACAGCCATTTTGTTACGTTACAGCCATTTTGTTACGTTACAGCCATTTTGTTACGTTACAGCCATTTTGTTACGTTACAGCCATTTTGTTACGTTACAGCCATTTTGTTACGTTACAGCCATTTTGTTACGTTACAGCCATTTTGTTGCGTTACAGCCATTTTGTTACGTTACAGCCATTTTGTTGCGTTACAGCCAATTTGTTACGTTACAGCCATTTTGTTGCGTTACAGCCATTTTGTTACTTATTCAAAAATGTATTCGCCCCCCCCAAAATCAATCTACACACAATACCCCATAATGACAAAGCAATAAATTAGTAAAAATGTATAAAAACCTGTTTTTGCATTGTCATTATGGGTTATTGTGTGTAGATTGATGAGGGGGGGATAATTATTTAATCAATTTTAGAATAAGTAACAAAATGTGGAAAAAGTGAAGGGGTCTGAATACTTTCCAAATGCACTGTAAGTACCATGTCATTAAGTGTTTTCTGGGGAGTTCTATAGAGGGTTGCCAGGTGATGCTTCCTGGCGGCCATGTTGGATGACCACTGCATAAATTAATCCGACAACAACAACTACCCCAAGCTGCATGATAACAGTTCCTACACCTACTGCATTCATCCCCATGGTCAATTTCAGTGCCGTATTTGCCTGCTCTTACAAGGCAGGAAAAGACAACATTTAATTTTTTTTTTTTTTTACAGATAACCCAGAATCATGAAACATCAAGGAGGAAAGATTCAAGAACTGTCAGGAAAAACTAAGAAACATTTTTGCCCGTCAAGACCTGAACCTAAGACAGGCTTTCAGTACAGGATCTGCTTTGATCTTTTCATCACTGGTAAGTCTGATTTGGAGTTTATTTTAGCTGTTATGCTAACCAAGTGTCAACATTAGCTCGATAGCTTGTAGTCTAACATACATCGCTCTCATCGGCGGCACACGAGTGTCAAGTTTCGGGGAAGCATTTTTTTCCAAATAAAAATTCACCTTTATATTTATTTAAGTTTTGTATTTATTTATTTTATTTATTTATTAGGATCCACAGAAGCAGAAACCACTCTTCCTGGGGTCCACAAAAAAATAAAATAAATACAAAACTTGACAAGTAACCAAAACACTGATACTGATTGACAAGAAAACAACAATTTTAAAATACAATATAAATATGAAATTATGAGTCAAATCACAGGGTAGCCTATGCCAAACTCTGCCGACACTTACGAAACAGATCAATAATAACAAGCCTTGTCTTGAATGTAACCTTCTAATCTAGATGGATATGACGTCCTTGGAGGACAACATTATTGTAAAAATAAAAATAAAACACTCCGTTGTCACCGACCCGATGATAATTTGTTGAGAAAATGTATGGACATTACAGCATAGAACAAAGACTTCAACGGGATATCCTGCTGTGTTGACTGGTTGTTTTAGCCTTAACGGGATAGGATATCCTGCTGTGTCGACTGGTTGTTTTAGCCTTAACGGGATAGGATATCATGCTGTGTTGACTGGTTGTTTTAGCCTTAACGGGATAGGATATCATGCTGTGTTGACTGGTTGTGTTAGCCTTAACGGGATAGGATATCATGCTGTGTTGACTGGTTGTTTTAGCCTTAACGGGATAGGATATCATGCTGTGTTGACTGGTTGTTTTAGCCTTAACGGGATAGGATATCATGCTGTGTTGACTGGTTGTGTTAGCCTTAACGGGATAGGATATCATGCTGTGTTGACTGGTTGTTTTAGCCTTAACGGGATAGGATATCCTGCTGTGTTGACTGGTTGTTTTAGCCTTAACGGGATAGGATATCCTGCTGTGTTGACTGGTTGTGTTAGCCTTAACGGGATAGGATATCATGCTGTGTTGACTGGTTGTGTTAGCCTTAACGGGATAGGATATCATGCTGTGTTGACTGGTTGTTTTAGCCTTAACGGGATAGGATATCATGCTGTGTTGACTGGTTGTTTTAGCCTTAACGGGATAGGATATCATGCTGTGTTGACTGGTTGTTTTAGCCTTAACGGGATAGGATATCATGCTGTGTTGACTATTGGTTGTTTTAGCCTTAACGGGATAGGATATCCTGCTGTGTTGACTGGTTGTTTTAGCCTTAACGGGACAGGATATCCTGCTGTGTTGACTGGTTGTGTTAGCCTTAACGGGATAGGATATCATGCTGTGTTGACTGGTTGTGTTAGCCTTAACGGGATAGGATATCCTGCTGTGTTGACTGGTTGTGTTAGCCTTAACGGGATAGGATATCCTGCTGTGTTGACTGGTTGTTTTAGCCTTAACGGGATAGGATATCATGCTGTGTTGACTGGTTGTTTTAGCCTTAACGGGACAGGATATCCTGCTGTGTTGACTGGTTGTTTTAGCCTTAACGGGATAGGATATCATGCTGTGTTGACTGGTTGTGTTAGCCTTAACGGGATAGGATATCCTGCTGTGTTGACTGGTTGTTTTAGCCTTAACGGGATAGGATATCCTGCTGTGTTGACTGGTTGTTTTAGCCTTAACGGGATAGGATATCCTGCTGTGTTGACTGGTTGTTTTAGCCTTAACGGGATAGGATATCCTGCTGTGTTGACTGGTTGTTTTAGCCTTAACGGGATAGGATATCATGCTGTGTTGACTGGTTGTGTTAGCCTTAACGGGACAGGATATCATGCTGTGTTGACTGGTTGCGTTAGCCTTAACGGGACAGGATATCATGCTGTGTTGACTGGTTGTTTTAGCCTGAACGGGATAGGATATCATGCTGTGTTGACTGGTTGTTTTAGCCTTAACGGGATAGGATATCATGCTGTGTTGACTGGTTGTTTTAGCCTTAACGGGATAGGATATCATGCTGTGTCGACTGGTTGTTTTAGCCTTAACGGGATAGGATATCATGCTGTGTCGACTGGTTGTTTTAGCCTTAACGGGATAGGATATCCTGCTGTGTTGACTGGTTGTTTTAGCTTTAACGGGATAGGATATCCTGCTGTGTTGACTGGTTGTTTTAGCCTTAACGGGATAGGATATCATGCTGTGTTGACTGGTTGTGTTAGCCTTAACGGGACAGGATATCATGCTGTGTTGACTGGTTGTGTTAGCCTTAACGGGACAGGATATCATGCTGTGTTGACTGGTTGTTTTAGCCTTAACGGGATAGGATATCATGCTGTGTTGACTGGTTGTTTTAGCCTTAACGGGATATGATATCCTGCTGTGTTGACTGGTTGTTTTAGCCTTAACGGGATAGGATATCCTGCTGTGTTGACTGGTTGTTTTAGCCTTAACGGGATAGGATATCATGCTGTGTTGACTGGTTGTTTTAGCCTTAACGGGATAGGATATCATGCTGTGTTGACTGGTTGTTTTAGCCTTAACGGGATAGGATATCATGCTGTGTTGACTGGTTGTTTTAGCCTTAACGGAATAGGATATCATGCTGTGTTGACTGGTTGTGTTAGCCTTAACGGGATAGGATATCATGCTGTGTTGACTGGTTGTTTTAGCCTTAACGGGATAGGATATCATGCTGTGTTGACTGGTTGTGTTAGCCTTAACGGGATAGGATATCCTGCTGTGTTGACTGGTTGTTTTAGCCTTAACGGGATAGGATATCCTGCTGTGTTGACTGGTTGTTTTAGCCTTAACGGGATAGGATATCCTGCTGTGTTGACTGGTTGTTTTAGCCTTAACGGGATAGGATATCCTGCTGTGTTGACTGGTTGTTTTAGCCTTAACGGGATAGGATATCCTGCTGTGTTGACTGGTTGTTTTAGCCTTAACGGGATAGGATATCATGCTGTGTTGACTGGTTGTTTTAGCCTTAACGGGATAGGATATCCTGCTGTGTTGACTGGTTGTTTTAGCCTTAACGGGATAGGATATCCTGCTGTGTTGACTGGTTGTTTTAGCCTTAACGGGATAGGATATCCTGCTGTGTTGACTGGTTGTTTTAGCCTTAACGGGATAGGATATCATGCTGTGTTGACTGGTTGTTTTAGCCTTAACGGGATAGGATATCATGCTGTGTTGACTGGTTGTTTTAGCCTTAACGGGATAGGATATCCTGCTGTGTTGACTGGTTGTTTTAGCCTTAACGGGATAGGATATCATGCTGTGTTGACTGGTTGTGTTAGCCTTAACGGGATAGGATATCATGCTGTGTTGACTGGTTGTTTTAGCCTTAACGGGATAGGATATCATGCTGTGTTGACTGGTTGTGTTAGCCTTAACGGGATAGGATATCATGCTGTGTTGACTGGTTGTTTTAGCCTTAACGGGATAGGATATCCTGCTGTGTTGACTGGTTGTTTTAGCCTTAACGGGATAGGATATCCTGCTGTGTTGACTGGTTGTTTTAGCCTTAACGGGATAGGATATCCTGCTGTGTTGACTGGTTGTTTTAGCCTTAACGGGATAGGATATCATGCTGTGTTGACTGGTTGTTTTAGCCTTAACGGGATAGGATATCCTGCTGTGTTGACTGGTTGTTTTAGCCTGAACGGGATAGGATATCATGCTGTGTTGACTGGTTGTTTTAGCCTTAACGGGATAGGATATCCTGCTGTGTTGACTGGTTGTTTTAGCCTGAACGGGATAGGATATCATGCTGTGTTGACTGGTTGTTTTAGCCTTAACGGGATAGGATATCATGCTGTGTTGACTGGTTGTGTTAGCCTTAACGGGATAGGATATCATGCTGTGTTGACTGGTTGTTTTAGCCTTAACGGGATAGGATATCATGCTGTGTTGACTGGTTGTTTTAGCCTTAACGGGATAGGATATCCTGCTGTGTTGACTGGTTGTTTTAGCCTTAACGGGATAGGATATCCTGCTGTGTTGACTGGTTGTTTTAGCCTTAACGGGATAGGATATCATGCTGTGTTGACTGGTTGTTTTAGCCTTAACGGGATAGGATATCCTGCTGTGTTGACTGGTTGTTTTAGCCTTAACGGGATAGGATATCCTGCTGTGTTGACTGGTTGTTTTAGCCTTAACGGGATAGGATATCCTGCTGTGTTGACTGGTTGTTTTAGCCTTAACGGGATAGGATATCATGCTGTGTTGACTGGTTGTGTTAGCCTTAACGGGATAGGATATCCTGCTGTGTTGACTGGTTGTGTTAGCCTTAACGGGATAGGATATCATGCTGTGTTGACTGGTTGTTTTAGCCTTAACGGGATAGGATATCCTGCTGTGTTGACTGGTTGTTTTAGCCTTAACGGGATAGGATATCCTGCTGTGTTGACTGGTTGTTTTAGCCTTAACGGGATAGGATATCCTGCTGTGTTGACTGGTTGTTTTAGCCTTAACGGGATAGGATATCATGCTGTGTTGACTGGTTGTTTTAGCCTTAACGGGATAGGATATCCTGCTGTGTTGACTGGTTGTTTTAGAGCCTTAACGGGATAGGATATCCTGCTGTGTTGACTGGTTGTTTTAGCCTTAACGGGATAGGATATCCTGCTGTGTTGACTATAGGTTGTTTTAGCCTTAACGGGATAGGATATCCTGCTGTGTTGACTATTGGTTGTTTTAGCCTTAACGGGATAGGATATCCTGCTGTGTTGACTATTGGTTGTTTTAGCCTTAACGGGATAGGATATCCTGCTGTGTTGACTATTGGTTGTTTTAGCCCAACAATAGATTGAATCTTTATATGACACTAAAACACCTGAATGAATCAAACACAACCAGCAATAAAGACCCTGATGGTACAGGTGACCTGAAGAAGTGATACTCTAACATAAGGTGTACTTTGTATCCTGAACAAAAATATAAAACGCAACATGTCAAGTGTTGATCTCATGTTTCACAAGATGGCACCGATAGAGATGGCAACTTCGCTTCAAGTCCTTAGGAAACTGTGCAGTATATATTATATATATATATATATATATATTTTAATGTATTATTTCTTACATTGTTAGCCCAGAAAACCTTAGCTGTTATTACATACAGCCGGGAAGAACTATTGGATATCAGAGAGACGTCAACTTACCAACACAACCAGCACTACGACCAGGAATACGACTTTCCCAAAGCGTATCCTCTGTCTGCACCTTGAACTGATTCCAGAGGCCGACCCAAAACAACGCTGTTGGAGGAGAGGGTGCCGGAGTGGTCTTCCAGTGTGGCTTTGGATGCGTGCACACAACCCACCGCTTCCGAGTATATTACTCGCTAATGTCCAAGTCCTTAGTTAACAAAGTTGACGAAATCAGGGCAATAGTTGCTTTCCAAAGAGATATCAGGGATTGTATCACTGTTTCACGGAGACATGGCTAGCTGGGGACATGCTGTCGGAGTCAGTACAGCCAATGGGATTTTCAGTGCATCGCACCGACAAGAACAAACATCTCTCCGATAAGAAGAAGGGCAGGGGTGTATGTTTCATGATTACCGACTCATGGTGTTATTGTAACAACACACAAGAGCTCAAGTCCTTTTGTTCACATGACCTAGAATTCCTCACATCAAATGTATTATCTCCCAAGAGAACTCTCCCCGGTTATCGTCACAGCCGTGTTCACCCCCCCCCGCAAGCCCATCCGACAACGGCCATCAATGAACCATATATCCTGAGGCTGCATTTAACGTAGCTGGGGATTTTAACAAAGCTAATTTGAGAACAGGACTACCTAAATTCTGTCAGCATATCGATTGCAGTAAACGAGAAACACGCTGGACCACTGCTACTCTAACTTCCACGATGCATACAAGGCCCTCCCCCGCCCTCCTTTTGGCAAATCTGACTCCATCTTGTTGCTCCCCTCCTATAGGCAGAAACTAATACAGGATGCGTCCATGCTTAGGTCTATCCAACGCTGGCCTGACCAATCGGATAACACGCTTCAAGATTGCTTTGATCATGTGGATTGGGATATGTTCCGGGTAGCCTCAGACAACAACATTGACGTGAGTTTATAAGGAAGTGTATAGGAGATGTTATACCCACTGTGATTATTAAAACCTTCCCTAACCAAAAACCATGGATTGATGGCGCAAAACTGGAAGCACATACCACCGCATTTAATCATGGCAAGGCGACTGGAAACATGACCGAATACAAACCGTGTAGTTATTCCCTCCGCAAGGCAATCAAACAAGCAAAGCGTCAGTATAGAGACAAAGTGGAGTCGCAATTCAACGGCTCAAACACGAGACGTATGTGGCAGGGTCTACAGACAATCACGGATTACCAGTCCCGTCGTGGACATCGACATCTTGCTGGAGAAGGTGGAAAGTTCCTCTGTGTACACATCACGGACAAACTGAAATGGTTCATGCACGCAGACAGTGTGGTGAAGAAAGAGCAACAGCGCCTCTTCAACTTCAGGAGGCTTCCCTTTAGAAAGACACTAATGTCACTGTGAAGATGAACAATGTTGCAGCATTCCACTTCTACTTTGTCCTTTTCCAGATATGAAAGGAGACTTCCCTCCCTCAGACTAGATTATTGTAATATGCTGTGGATATGAAAGGAGCCTTCCCTCAGACTAGATTATTGTAATATGCTGTGGATATGAAAGGAGACTTCCCTCAGACTAGATTATTGTAATATGCTGTGGATATGAAAGGAGCCTTCCCTCCCTCAGACTAGATTATTGTAATATGCTGTGGATATGAAAGGAGCCTTCCCTCCCTCAGACTAGATTATTGTAATATGCTGTGGATATGAAAGGAGACATCCCTCAGACTAGATTATTGTAATATGCTGTGGATATGAAAGGAGACTTCCCTCAGACTAGATTATTGTAATATGCTGTGGATATGAAAGGAGACTTCCCTCAGACTAGATTATTGTAATATGCTGTGGATATGAAAGGAGACATCCCTCAGACTAGATTATTGTAATATGCTGTGGATATGAAAGGAGACTTCCCTCAATCAGACTAGATTATTGTAATATGCTGTGGATATGAAAGGAGACTTCCCTCCCTCAGACTAGATTATTGTAATATGGTGTGGATATGAAAGGAGACATCCCTCAGACTAGATTATTGTAATATGCTGTGGATATGAAAGGAGACTTCCCTCAGACTAGATTATTGTAATATGCTGTGGATATGAAAGGAGCCTTCCCTCAGACTAGATTATTGTAATATGCTGTGGATATGAAAGGAGACTTCCCTCAGACTAGATTATTGTAATATGCTGTGGATATGAAAGGAGACTTCCCTCAGACTAGATTAATGTAATATGCTGTGGATATGAAAGGAGACATCCCTCCCTCAGACTAGATTATTGTAATATGCTGTGGATATGAAAGGAGACTTCCCTCAGTTAGACTAGATTATTGTAATATGCTGTGGATATGAAAGGAGACTTCCCTCAGACTAGATTATTGTAATATGCTGTGGATATGAAAGGAGGCTTCCCTCAGACTAGATTATTAAAATATGCTGTGGATATGAAAGGAGACTTCCCTCAGACTAGATTATTGTAATATGCTGTGGATATGAAAGGAGACTTCCCTCAGACTAGATTATTGTAATATGCTGTGGATATGAAAGGAGACTTCCCTCAGACTAGATTATTGTAATATGCTGTGGATATGAAAGGAGACTTCCCTCCCTCAGACTAGATTATTGTAATATGCTGTGGATATGAAAGGAGACTTCCCTCAGACTAGATTATTGTAATATGCTGTGGATATGAAAGGAGCCTTCCCTCAGTCAGACTAGATTATTGTAATATGCTGTGGATATGAAAGGAGCCTTCCCTCAGACTAGATTATTGTAATATGCTGTGGATATGAAAGGAGACATCCCTCAGACTAGATTATTGTAATATGCTGTGGATATGAAAGGAGACTTCCCTCAGACTAGATTATTGTAATATGCTGTGGATATGAAAGGAAACATCCCTCAGACTAGATTATTGTAATATGCTGTGGATATGAAAGGAGCCTTCCCTCCCTCAGACTAGATTATTGTAATATGCTGTGGATATGAAAGGAGACTTCCCTCAGACTAGATTATTATAATATGCTGTGGATATGAAAGGAGACTTCCCTCAGACTAGATTATTGTAATATGCTGTGGATATGAAAGGAGACTTCCCTCAGTAAAACTAGATTATTGTAATATGCTGTGGATATGAAAGGAGACTTCCCTCAGACTAGATCATTGTAATATGCTGTGGATATGAAAGGAGACTTCCCTCAGACTAGATTATTGTAATATGCTGTGGATATGACAGGAGCCTTCCCTCAGACTAGATTATTGTAATATGCTGTGGATATGAAAGGAGACTTCCCTCAGACTAGATTATTGTAATATGCTGTGGATATGAAAGGAGACTTCCCTCAGACTAGATTAATGTAATATGCTGTGGATATGAAAGGAGACTTCCCTCAGACTAGATTAATGTAATATGCTGTGGATATGAAAGGAGACTTCCCTCAGACTAGATTATTGTAATATGCTGTGGATATGAAAGGAGCCTTCCCTCAGACAAGATTATTGTAATATGCTGTGGATATGAAAGGAGCCTTCCCTCAGACTAGATTATTGTAATATGCTGTGGATATGAAAGGAGCCTTCCCTCCCTCAGACTAGATTATTGTAATATGCTGTGGATATGAAAGGAGACTTCCCTCAGACTAGATTATTGTAATATGCTGTGGATATGAAAGGAGACTTCCCTCAGACTAGATTATTATAATATGCTGTGGATATGAAAGGAGACTTCCCTCCCTCAGACTAGATTATTGTAATATGCTGTGGATATGAAAGGAGACTTCCCTCCCTCAGACTAGATTATTGTAATATGCTGTGGATATGAAAGGAGCCTTCCCTCCCTCAGACTAGATTATTGTAATATGCTGTGGATATGAAAGGAGACTTCCCTCAGACTAGATTATTGTAATATGCTGTGGATATGAAAGGAGACTTCCCTCAGACTAGATTATTGTAATATGCTGTGGATATGAAAGGAGGCTTCCCTCAGACTAGATTATTGTAATATGCTGTGGATATGAAAGGAGACTTCCCTCAGACTAGATTATTGTAATATGCTGTGGATATGAAAGGAGACTTCCCTCAGACTAGATTATTGTAATATGCTGTGGATATGAAAGGAGCCTTCCCTCCCTCAGACTAGATTATTGTAATATGCTGTGGATATGAAAGGAGACTTCCCTCAGACTAGATTATTGTAATATGCTGTGGATATGAAAGGAGACTTCCCTCAGACTAGATTATTGTAATATGCTGTGGATATGAAAGGAGACTTCCCTCAGACTAGATTATTGTAATATGCTGTGGATATGAAAGGAGACTTCCCTCAGACTAGATTATTGTAATATGCTGTGGATATGAAAGGAGACTTCCCTCAGACTAGATTATTGTAATATGCTGTGGATATGAAAGGAGACTTCCCTCCCTCAGACTAGATTATTGTAATATGCTGTGGATATGAAAGGAGACTTCCCTCAGACTAGATTATTGTAATATGCTGTGGATATGAAAGGAGACTTCCCTCAATCAGACTAGATTAGGTGCCAGTTTTAGTTTGTTATGATGGGTGAAGTTGAGACTACGGAGCACACCAGCACCAGCTGAACTCATCATCCCTCCCTCCTTCATCCCTCCTGCACACCCGCCAAGAGATGACCTTGAGACAACATCACATTACATCCCCCAGTGTGTGGGTGTGTGTCTGTCTAGCTGTGTGTCTGGGCCCATCATCACAATACCAGACATCACATAGGTCAGTGTGTGTGTGTGTGTGTCTGGGCCCATCATCACAATACCAGACATCACAGAGGTCAGTGTGTGTGTGTGTGTGTGTGTGTCTGGGCCCATCATCACAATACCAGACATCACATAGGTCAGTGTGTGTGTGTGTGTGTGTCTGGGCCCATCATCACAATACCAGACATCACAGAGGTCAGTGTGTGTGTGTGTGTGTGTGTCTGGGCCCATCATCACAATACCAGACATCAGAGGTCAGTGTGTGTGTGTGTGTGTGTCTGGGCCCATCATCACAATACCAGACATCACAGTGTGTGTGTGTGTGTGTGTGTGTGTGTGTGTGTGTGTGTGTGTGTGTGTGTGTGTGTGTGTGTGTGTCTGGGCCCATCATCACAATACCAGACATCACATAGGTCAGTGTGTGTGTGTGTCTGGGCCCATCATCACAATACCAGACATCACAGTGTGTGTGTGTGTGTGTGTGTGTGTGTGTGTGTGTGTGTGTGTGTGTGTGTGTGTGTGTGTGTGTGTGTGTGTGTGTGTGTGTGTGTGTGTGTGTAAAGCGGGCAGTATTACATTACAGCATTGCTCTGGAATTCCCTGTCTGCGTACATCAAAAGCTCCTATAATAAGTCATATCAAAGAGCTGCTTTGTGTGTGTTCTTGTGTGTGTGTGTGTTCCTGTGTGTGTGTGTGTGTGTGTGTGTGTGTGTGTTCGTGTGTGTGTGTGTGTGTGTGTGTGTGTGTGTGTGTGTGTGTGTGTGTGTGTGTGTGTGTGTGTGTGTGTGTGTGTTCCTGTGTGTGTGTGTGTTCCTGTGTGTGTGTGTGTGTTCTTGTGTGTGTGTGTGTTCCTGTGTGTGTGTGTGTGTGTGTGTGTGTGTGTGTGTGTGTGTGTGTGTGTTCCTGTGTGTGTGTGTTCCTGTGTGTGTGTGTGTTCCCTGTGTGTGTGTGTGTGTGTGTGTGTGTGTGTGTGTGTGTGTGTGTGTGTGTGTGTGTGTGTGTGTGTGTTCCTGTGTGTGTGTGTTCCTGTGTGTGTGTTCCTGTGTGTGTTTTCCTGTTTGTGTGTTCCTGTGTGTGTGTGTGTGTTTCTGTGTGTGTGTGTGTTTGTGTGTGTGTTCCTGTGTGTGTGTTCCTGTGTGTGTGTGTGTTCCGAAGAACTGGCTGCTAATTTAGCCTGAAATCACTGGTTTCTCTGAGACGTGGCTCAGAGAGAGAGCTGCCACACTTTCACAGATGGTTTGCGTCTGGGCATGTCTGTCTGTCTTTGTGCATGTGTGTGTGTGTGTGCGGGGATGAGGAACAGAGGGAAGGAGGGGGAGAGAATCACATGAGCAGGGAGAAATACTATCTGGTTTTAGACAGAGAATCACATGAGCAGGGAGAAATACTATCTGGTTTTAGACAGAGAATCACATGAGCAGGGAGAAATACTATCTGGTTTTAGACAAAGAATCACATGAGCAGGGAGAAATACTATCTGGTTTTAGACAAAGAATCACATGAGCAGGGAGAAATACTATCTGGTTTTAGACAAGGAATCACATGAGCAGGGAGAAATACTATCTGGTTTTAGACAAGGAATCACATGAGCAGGGAGAAATACTATCTGGTTTTAGACAGAGAATCACATGAGCAGGGAGAAATACTATCTGGTTTTAGACAGAGAATCACATGAGCAGGGAGAAGCTTAGTGTTGCTAGGTGCTGTGTGGGGTCATAGGTTAGAGCCTGATGACTATCAGCTTAGTGTTGCTAGGTGCTGTGTGGGGTCATAGGTTAGAGCCTGATGACTATCAGCTTAATGTTGCTAGGTGCTGTGTGGGGTCATAGGTTAGAGCCTGATGACTATCAGCTTAATGTTGCTAGGTGCTGTGTGGGGTCATAGGTTAGAGCCTGATGACTATCAGCTTAATGTTGCTAGGTGCTGTGTGGGGTCATAGGTTAGAGCCTGATGACTATCAGCTTAATGTTGCTAGGTGCTGTGTGGGGTCAAAGGTTAGAGACTGATGACTATCAGCTTAGTGTTGCTAGGTGCTGTGTGGGGTCAAAGGTTAGAGCCTGATGACTATCAGCTTAGTGTTGCTAGGTGCTGTGTGGGGTCAAAGGTTAGAGCTGTGGTTTCTAGGTTAGAGCTGCGAGTTCTCGGTTAGCGCTGCGGGTTTTCGGTTAGCGTTGCGGGTTCTCGGTTAGAGCTGCGGGTTCTCGGTTAGAGCTGCGGGTTTTCGGTTAGAGCTGCGGGTTCTCGGTTAGCGCTGCGGGTTCTCGGTTAGCGCTGCGGGTTCTCGGTTAGAGCTGCGGGTTCTCGGTTAGCGCTGCGGGTTCTCGGTTAGAGCTGCGGGTTCTCGGTTAGCGCTGCGGGTTCTCGGTTAGCGCTGCGGGTTCTCGGTTAGCGCTGCGGGTTCTCGGTTAGCGCTGCGGGTTCTCGGTTAGCGCTGTGGGTTCTCGGTTAGAGCTGTGGGTTCTAGGTTAGAGCTGTTGGTTCTAGGTTAGAGCTGTGGGTTCTAGGTTAGAGCCGTTGGTTCTAGGTTAGAGCTGTGGGTTCTAGGTTAGAGCTGTTGGTTCTAGGTTAGCGCTGTTGGTTCTAGGTAGGAGCTGTGGGTTCTAGGTAGGAGCTGTGGGTTCTAGGTTAGAGCTCTATATAGGTCACAGTGTCTGTTCTAGGATTATAAACCTTTCTTTCATCCCTGTAGTCGACTGTCCCCCTAAAGGAACTAAACTGATACAGTACCATTCCACAAAGTCATGAACTTGAGTACTTTCCTTTAACTTGTTTAGAGTTGGTCTCTCTCAGAGTGTGTGTGTTGTCTTACCTGAGGGCAGCAGCATGGTATGTGTCCACATAGTCGGAGATGAAGAGTTCTCTGCCCCTGACCACTGGGTCTGTGATGACCAGCTCCCGGCCAGAATCTGAGGAGGGAAGACAACACAGTCAGAGGAGGTAAAGGAGAAGAGGAGAGAAGAGGGGGATGAGGAGCAGGAGAGAGGAGAGAGGAGGAGGAGAGGAGGACATGGAGCAGGAGGATGAGAGAGGAGGAGGAGCAGGAGAAAGAGAGGACATGGAGCAGGAGGATGAGAGAGGGGGGGGAGGAGGAGGAGGAGGAGGAGGAGGAGGAGAAAGGAGAGCAGCGACAGGGAGAGAGGATGAGAGATGAGGAGGAGGAGAGAGGATGAGAGATGAGGAGGAGGACAAGGAGCAGGAGGAGGAGAGAGGATGAGAGAGGAGGAGGAGGAGCAGGAGAAAAGAGAGCAGGGACAGAGGATGAGAGAGGAGGATGAGAGAGGATGAGAGAGGAGGAGGAGGATGAAAGAGGAGGACAAGGAGCAGGAGGAGGAGGAGAGAGGATGAGAGAGGAGGAGGATGAGATTGGAGGAGGACAAGGACAAGGAGCAGGAGGAGGATGAGAGAGGATGAGAGATGAGGCGGAGGACAAGGAGCAGGAGGAGGAGAGAGGATGAGAGAGGAGGAGGAGGATGAGAGAGGATGAGAGATGAGGCGGAGGACAAGGAGCAGGAGGAGGAGAGAGGATGAGAGAGGAGGAGGAGGATGAGATTGGAGGAGGAGCA
>NC_068447.1:6252001-6269501 GCF_023373465.1 Oncorhynchus keta
TATATTAGAGGTCAGTCCTTGAATACTAGGTAGTGAACGTTAACTTACAAATCAAGAGTTGAAACAAGCTAGCTAGCAGGGATTGAAAGCTAACTGGCCTACATCCTATCAAATATGTCATCAGGTGTGTTTGGTTAGACTGCTAGTTAGTAGCCAACGCAAGCACAAGTTAGGAATCAAGGTAGCTAGCAACAACGCTAACAGTTTAGCTAGCTAGCAAGCTAAACATTTGGCTCGATGACATCGGGAGTATGGTGTAAGGTTAGTTAGGTTAGTAAGGTTAGTTACGTGAGCGTGTTGAGTGTGAATTAAATTCTTTCTTCAACATCTTGTTAGCTAGCTAGTTAGTTATCTAGCTAGTTGTAGCCAAAGGACTTTCTACAACTTCTAGATATTAGTGACGCTAGCTGCACAGTCACATTGGCTAGCTAGCTAGCTAGCAACAATTTCACATCATTTCCAGTTTGGAGGCAATGGGAAGGCAATTCCAACTCGTCCACCAAGGTCAGTCCAACCTCGGTTTGATTTCAAAGTGCGAGTCTTTACATGCAGCTGTTTTCACAGGACTTTCTCTTGGTTTGCTCCATTTCTATTGAGAAAATGCCATATGCTTTACACCGGATATAGGATTTCTATTGAGAAAATGCCTTAGACAGGATATAGGATTTCTATTGAGAAAATGCCTGAGACAGGATATAGGATTTCTATTGAGAAAATGCCTTAGACAGGATATAGGATTTCTATTGAGAAAATGCCTTAGACAGGATATAGGATTTCTATTGAGAAAATGCCTGAGACAGGATATAGGATTTCTATTGAGAAAATGCCTGAGACAGGATATAGGATTTCTATTGAGAAAATGCCTTAGACAGGATATAGGATTTCTATTGAGAAAAATGCCTTAGACAGGACTATTGGAAAATGCCTTATACAGGATATAGGATTTCTATTGAGAAAATGCCTTAGACAGGATATAGGATTTCTATTGAGAAAATGCCTTAGACAGGATATAGGATTTCTATTGAGAAAATGCCTGAGACAGGATATAGGATTTCTATTGAGAAAATGCCTTAGACAGGATATAGGATTTCTATTGAGAAAATGCCTTAGACAGGATATAGGATTTCTATTGAGAAAATGCCTTAGACAGGATATAGGATTTCTATTGAGAAAATGCCTGAGACAGGATATAGGATTTCTATTGAGAAAATGCCTGAGACAGGATATAGGATTTCTATTGAGAAAATGCCTGAGACAGGATATAGGATTTCTATTGAGAAAATGCCTTAGACAGGATATAGGATTTCTATTGAGAAAATACCATATGCTTTATACCGGATATAGGATTTCTATTGAGAAAATGCCTTAGACAGGATATAGGATTTCTATTGAGAAAATGCCTTAGACAGGATATAGGATTTCTATTGAGAAAATGCCTTAGACAGGATATAGGATTTCTATTGAGAAAATGCATTAGACAGGATATAGGATTTCTATTGAGAAAATGCCTTAGACAGGATATAGGATTTCTATTGAGAAAATGCCTTAGACAGGATATAGGATTTCTATTGAGAAAATGCCTTAGACAGGATATAGGATTTCTATTGAGAAAATGCCTTAGACAGGATATAGGATTTCTATTGAGAAAATGCCTTAGACAGGATATAGGATTTCTATTGAGAAAATGCCTTAGACAGGATATAGGATTTCTATTGAGAAATGCCTTAGACAGGATATAGCTATTGAGAAAATGCCTTAGACAGGATATAGGATTTCTATTGAGAAAATGCCTTAGACCTTAGAGAGCATGGCGCTTGTAGGGGTATAGGATTTCTATTGAGAAAATGCCTTAGACAGGATATAGGATTTCTATTGAGAAAATGCCTTAGACAGGATATAGGATTTCCCAGATCTTCCCATAAACAGATGTCCCAACCCGGAAACGAGAGAAAGGCTTACGGAAGTGCAGTTTCCTTTGTCTGAGGGTTTGTGTAACATTCCAATCTGCAACCAGAGAGCCACTGAGTCGCGCCAGCCAAGGTGGACTGGCCTCTGTCTAGGACTGTGGAGCACCACACCACCAAGGACATGGGGTCGGCGTAACCCCAGAGGGGAAATGGGGAGCACAGCTCTGCTGCACCAGGGAGCTGGCGTTTTGACACGAGCACCCACATGTGGTTCTAGTCAGTCTTCAACATGGCGGCTGTAAGGCCACCCGGGCGAACCCTGGTCTTATAGCTATGACAAGAGGAGGGGGGGGGGGTACAACTTCAACCTGTACCTCTCTGGAGGGAGGGAGGGGGGAGGCGTAACACAAAACAGACACCTAAGCAAAACCAGGTTTGGGTGTTTGGGTGTTCCTCCCAAATGGCACCCATACATAGTGCACTACTTTTGACCAGGGCTCTGGGAATAGGGTGCCATTTTGAACACACCTGGGCTTGGGTGTTAGTCAGTCAGTCAGGCTAAAACCTCATGTAGCAGCATATGATTGTGGAGCCTTAACATCCCTGCTGGCTGTGTGATGTGTCTCTGCTGTACGGAGAACAACAAGCACAGGCTGATTGTTGCTATAGAGACAGAGATGAGATCTGCAGGACTAATCTGCCCTAATACATGATATGATTAGAGAGAAGAAGAAAGGGGGGGAGCTGACTGAGAACAACAAGCACAGAGAGTTTACATTCAGACTAATAATTCAATATTAATCATGTAAACATCTTACTCTTATCTTGATCGGCGTAAGGTTATAATCGAAGTAATCATACGGAGATTAAAACACCTGTTTTTTATTTTTTTTGTTGTTGTCATCTTTTAAATGATTAGCCAATGTACCATTGGTATGTTCTAGGCTATTTTCAGACCTTAAAAGGTATACTCTGGGATTTTGGCAATGAGACACTTCATCTACTTTCCCCAGAGTCAGATGAACTAGTGGATACCATCGTTATGTCTGTGTCTATCCAGTATGATGGAAATTAGAGGTAGTGCGAACTGGCGTAACCGCAACGACAGAAAGTGTATGGATAACTGCTAGTTGTCATGGCTTTCCTCCTCTTCGTCCCGAAGAGGAGAGGCGAGAAGGATTGGAGGACCAATATGCAGCGTGGTAGGTGTCCATGGTTTTTAATACGAAAAACTGAACATGAACACATGTACAAAATAACAAACGTGAACTAACCGAAACAGTCCCGGGTGGCACAAACACTGACACAGGAAACAATCACCCACAAAATACCCAAAGAAAATGGCTGCCTAAATATGGCTCCCAATCAGAGACGACGATAGACAGCTGCCTCTAATTGAGAAACAATCTAGGCAACCATAGACATACAATTTACCTAGACAGGACACAGCCCCATAAACATACAAAACTACCTAGAAAGGACACAGCCCCATAAACATACAAAACTACCTAGAAAGGACACAGCCCCGTAAACATACAAAACTACCTAGAAAGGACACAGCCCCATAAACATACAAAACTACCTAGAAAGGACACAGCCCCGTAAACATACATACTACCTAGAAAGGACACAGCCCCATAAACATACAAAACTACCTAGAAAGGACACAGCCCCATAAACATACAAAACTACCTAGAAAGGACACAGCCCCATAAACATACAAAACCCCTAAAAACCCCCATGTCACACCCTGACCTAAACCAAAATAATAAAGAAGGCCAGGGCGTGACACTCGTAGACTTAATCTCAGGACCTAACACCGGCTTCTCTGGCATTATCTCTTCAATATGAATCATCTTACGATTGAAGTAATGATTAATAAATGCCGAATTGACTATTTAAATAATCCACTATACAGAGCCTTCAGAAAGTATTCACACCCCTCGACTTTATCCACATCTTGTTCTTACTCTTGAGATTGTTGTGTCACCGGCCTACACACAATACAATCATGTCAAAGTGAACTTAAAACGAAAAACCTGAAATGTCTCGAGTCAATAAGTATTCAACCCCTTTTGTTGTGGAAGAAGAAGATCAGGAGTAAAAGTTTGCTTAACAAGTCCCATAATACGTTGCATGGGACTCATTCTGTGTGCAATAATCGTGTTTAATGTCATTTTTTGGGTATGCTTGTCATCTGCAAGGACTGGGGAGTTTTTTTTAGGATAAAAATAAATGGGATAGACCTAAGCACAGGCAAAATCCTAGAGGAAAACCTGGTTCAGTCTGCTTTCCAACAGGCACTAGGAAACAAACGTGTTTCAGCTTATTTTGCTGAAAGTTACAAGGCCGAGTTTATTACCAAGACAACATTGAATGTTCCTGAGTGGCCTAGTTAAGGTTTTGACTGAAATCTACTTGAAAAACTAATGGCAAGACCTGAAAATGTCTGTCTACCAATGACCAACAAACAACTTGACAGAGCTTGAAGAATTTTTAAATGAATAATGTGCGAATATTGTACAATCAAGGTGTGTAAACCTCTTCAAGACTTAAGTAGGTCGCTGCCATAGGTGATAATAACATGCATTGATTCAAGGGTGTGAATACTTATGTAAATGAGATATTAGGGCCTCCTGAGTGGTGCTAGCTATACCACCAGAGATCCTGGTTTGAGTCCAGGCTCTGTTAAGGCCAGCCGCGATCGGGCGGCGCACAATTGGCGCAGCGTCGTCCGGGTTAGGGGAGGGTTTGGCCCAGCGTCGTCCGGGTTAGGGGAGGGTTTGGCACAGCGTCGTCCGGGTTAGGGGAGGGTTTGGCCCAGCGTCGTCCGGGTTAGGGGAGGGTTTGGCCCAGCGTCGTCCGGGTTAGGGGAGGGTTTGGCCCAGCGTCGTCCGGGTTAGGGGAGGGTTTGGCCCAGCGTCGCCCGGGTTAGGGGAGGGTTTGGCCCAGGGTCGTCCGGGAGAGGGGAGGGTTTGGCCCAGCGTCGTCCGGGTTAGGGGAGGGTTTGGCCCAGCAATGCCTGGAGTAAAGGGATGTTCTCGTCCCATCGTGCTCTAGCGACTTCTGTGGTGAGCCGGGGTCGCAAAGCACGCTAACATGGTCGCCGGGTGTACGGTGTTTCCTCCGACACATTGGTGCGGCTGGCTTCCCGGGTTAAGTGGACATTGTGTTTCGGAGGACGCATGGCTCTTGACCTTCGGTTTCTCCCGAGTCCATACGGGAGTTGCAGCGAAGAGGCAAGACTGTAACTACCAATTGAATCCCATGAAATTAAGGAAAAAAATATTTTTTTTTTAAACGACTATTTTAAAAAAAGCTAATTATATATTTATGTATTTCATTTTCATTACATTTGCTACCGATGGATCTGCTAGTACTGAGTGTTTTTCACCCTGCTCTAAAACCAGAGAAATGTGCCAGAATACCAGGAGCTCTGCAACCACTGGCATCTGGATGACAGACGCTCTCAAAACACTGTGTGTGGGCGAGCACACACACACACACACACACACACACACACACACACACACACACACACACACACACACACACACACACACACACACACACACACACACACACACACACACACACACACACACACACACACACATCTGCTGTGTTCTCACACATACCAGGATCAGAAAATGAGGAACGACCGTTGAGACAAAGTTCAGAGGAAGAAGAAAGCACCTTTAATCTTTTTTTGCCATTAGTCATTTACTACCAGGCTACATTTACTACTAGGCTACATTTACTACTAGGCTACATTTACTACCAGGCTACATTTACTACCAGGCTACATTTACTACTTTAATCTTTTTTGCCATTAGTCATTTACTACCAGGCTACATTTACTACTAGGCTACATTTACTACTAGGCTACATTTACTACCAGGCTACATTTACTACCACGCTACATTTACTACTCGGCTACATTTACTACCAGGCTACATTTACTACCAGGCTACATTTACTACCAGGCTACATTTACTACCAGGCTACATTTACTACTAGGCTACATTTACTACTAGGCTACATTCACTACAAGGCTACATTCACTACTAGGCTACATTCACTACTAGGCTACATTCACTACTAGGCTACATTCACTACTAGGCTACATTTACTACTAGGCTACATTTACTACCAGGCTACATTTACTACGAGGCTACATTCACTACGAGGCTACATTCACTACTAGGCTACATTCACTACTAGGCTACATTTACTACCAGGCTACATTCACTACGAGGCTACATTCACTACTAGGCTACATTCACTACTAGGCTACATTCACTACTAGGCTACATTTACTACTAGGCTACATTCACTACGAGGCTACATTTACTACGAGGCTACATTTACTACTAGGCTACATTCACTACTAGGCTACATTCACTACGAGGCTACATTTACTACTAGGCTACATTTACTACTAGGCTACATTTACTACTAGGCTACATTTCTCTCCTGATTTTCACAAGGATTCACTTAAGTTGTGCTGGGTAGTGTGTAGTCTAGGTATTGTATAGGGTAGTGTGTAGTCTAGGTATTGTATAGAGTAGTGTTTAGGGTAGGTATTGTATAGGGTAGTGTGTAGTCTTGGTATTGTATAGGGTAGTGTAGTCTAGGTATTGTACAGGGTAGTGTGTAGTCTAGGTATTGTACAGGGTAGTGTGTAGTCTAGGTATTGTATAGGGTAGTGTGTAGTCTAGGTATTGTATAGGGTAGTGTGTAGTCTAGGTATTGTACAGGGTAGTGTGTAGTCTAGGTATTGTATAGGGTAGTGTGTAGTGTAGTGTGTAGTCTAGGTATTGTATAGGGTAGTGTGTAGTGTAGTGTGTAGTCTAGGTATTGTACAGGATAGTGTGTAGTCTAGGTATTATACAGGGTAGTGTGTAGTGTAGTGTGTAGTCTAGGTATTGTATAGGGTAGTGTGTAGTCTAGGTATTGTACAGGGTAGTGTGTAGTCTAGGTATTGTATAGGGTAGTGTGTAGTCTAGGTATTATACAGGGTAGTGTGTAGTCTAGGTATTGTATAGGGTAGTGTGTAGGGTAGGTATTGTATAGGGTAGTGTGTAGGGTAGTGTGTAGTCTAGGTATTGTATAGGGTAGTGTGTAGTCTAGGTATTGTATAGGGTAGTGTGTAGGGTAGGTATTGTATAGGGTAGTGTGTAGGGTAGTGTGTAGTCTAGGTATTGTATAGGGTAGTGTGTAGTCTAGGTATTGTATAGGGTAGTGTGTAGTCTAGGTATTGTATAAGGTAGTGTGTAGTCTAGGTATTGTATAGGGTAGTGTTTAGGGTAGGTATTGTATAGGGTAGTGTGAAGTCTAGGTATTGTATAGGGTAGTGTGTAGGGTAGTGTGTAGTCTAGGTATTGTACAGGGTAGTGTGTAGTCTAGGTATTGTGTAGGGTAGTGTGTAGTCTAGGTATTGTATAGGGTAGTGTGTAGTCTAGGTATTGTATAGGGTAGTGTGTAGGGTAGGTATTGTATAGGGTAGTGTGTAGTCTAGGTATTGTATAGGGTAGTGTGTAGGGTAGTGTGTAGTCTAGGTATTGTATGGGGTAGTGTGTAGGGTAGGTATTGTATAGGGTAGTGTGTAGTCTAGGTATTGTATAGGGTAGTGTGTAGTCTAGGTATTGTATAGGGTAGTGTGTAGGCTAGGTATTGTATAGGGTAGTGTGTAGTGTAGTGTGTAGTCTAGGTATTGTATAGGGTAGTGTGTAGTCTAGGTATTATATAGGGTAGTGTGTAGTGTAGTGTGTAGTCTAGGTATTGCATAGGGTAGTGTGTAGTCTAGGTATTATATAGGGTAGTGTGTAGGGTAGTGTGTAGTCTAGGTATTGTATAGGGTAGTGTGTAGTGTGTAGTCTAGGTATTATATAGGGTAGTGTGTAGGGTAGTGTGTAGTCTAGGTATTGTATAGGGTAGTGTGTAGTCTAGGTATTATATAGGGTAGTGTGTAGGGTAGTGTGTAGTCTATGTATTGTATAGGGTAGTGTGTAGGGTAGTGTGTAGTCTAGGTATTGTATAGGGTAGTGTGAAGTCTAGGTATTGTATAGGGTAGTGTGTAGTCTAGGTATTGTATAGGGTAGTGTGTAGTCTAGGTATTGTATAGGGTAGTGTGTAGTCTAGGTATTGTATAGGGTAGTGTGTAGTCTAGGTATTGTATAGGGTAGTGTGTAGTCTAGGTATTGTATAGGGTAGTGTGTAGTCTAGGTATTGTATAGGGTAGTGTGTAGTCTAGGTATTGTATAGGGTAGTGTGTAGTCTAGGTATTGTATAGGGTAGTGTGTAGTCTAGGTATTGTATAGGGTAGTGTGTAGTCTAGGTATTGTATAGGGTAGTGTGTAGTCTAGGTATTATATAGGGTAGTGTGTAGTCTAGGTATTGTATAGGAGAAGTGCACTGCAGTGACAACACTCTCCCTCTCCTCTCCCGAACAGCCTGAATAATAATCATAATAATAATAATAATAATAATAATAATAATAATAATACTACTAATAATAATGGTAATAATAATAATGGTAATAATAATAATAATAATAATCATAATAATAATAATAATAATAATAATAATAATAACAATGGTAATAATAATAATAATAATAATACTACTAATAATAATGGTAATAATAATAATGGTAATAATAATAATAATAATAATCATAATAATAATAATAATAATAATAATAATGGTAATAATAATAATAATAATAATAATAATAATAATAATGGTAATAGTAATAATAATAATAATAATAATGGTAACCCTAATAATGTTGCCATGTTTTCTCCCTGTCAACAGATTCCTCTTCCTTTGCTCCCCTCGCCTGTCAAACAGATGGAGGGAGGAACATCCACAAAGATGTGAACGAGCTGAGAGACAATGAAACCTGACAGAGCTCGAGAGGATCTGCAGAGAAGAATGGAAGAAACTCCCCAAATACAGGTGTGCCAAGCTTGTAGGATCATACCCAAGAAGACATGAGGCTGTAATCACTGCCAAAGGTACGAAGTAAAGGGTCTGAATACTTATGTAAATGTGATAGTATATTTTTTTATATAAATTAGCAAACATAAAATAAAATAAAACAGTTTTGCTTTGTCATTATGGGGTATTGTGATGTCATTATGGGGTATTGTGATGTCATTATGGGGTATTGTGATGTCATTATGGGGTATTGTGATGTCATTATGGGGTATTGTGATGTCATTATGGGGTATTGTGGTGTCATTATGGGGTATTGTGGTGTCATTATGGGGTATTGTGATGTCATTATGGGGTATTGTGGTGTCATTATGGGGTATTGTGATGTCATTATGGGGTATTGTGATGTCATTATGGGGTATTGTGGTGTCATTATGGGGTATTGTGGTGTCATTATGGGGTATTGTGGTGTCATTATGGGGTATTGTGGTGTCATTATGGGGTATTGTGATGTCATTATGGGGTATTGTGGTGTCATTATGGGGTATTGTGGTGTCATTATGGGGTATTGTGGTGTCATTATGGGGTATTGTGGTGTCATTATGGGGTATTGTGGTGTCATTATGGGGTATTGTGGTGTCATTATGGGGTATTGTGGTGTCATTATGGGGTATTGTGATGTCATTATGGGGTATTGTGGTGTCATTATGGGGTATTGTGATGTCATTATGGGGTATTGTGGTGTCATTATGGGGTATTGTGGTGTCATTATAGGGTATTGTGGTGTCATTATGGGGTATTGTGGTGTCATTATGGGGTATTGTGGTGTCATTATGGGGTATTGTGGTGTCATTATGGGGTATTGTGGTGTCATTATGGGGTATTGTGGTGTCATTATGGGGTATTGTGATGTCATTATGGGGTATTGTGGTGTCATTATGGGGTATTGTGGTGTCATTATGGGGTATTGTGATGTCATTATGGGGTATTGTGATGTCATTATGGGGTATTGTGATGTCATTATGGGGTATTGTGGTGTCATTATGGGGTATTGTGGTGTCATTATGGGGTATTGTGATGTCATTATGGGGTATTGTGGTGTCATTATGGGGTATTGTGATGTCATTATGGGGTATTGTGATGTCATTATGGGGTATTGTGGTGTCATTATGGGGTATTGTGGTGTCATTATGGGGTATTGTGGTGTCATTATGGGGTATTGTGATGTCATTATGGGGTATTGTGATGTCATTATGGGGTATTGTGATGTCATTATGGGGTATTGTGATGTCATTATGGGGTATTGTGATGTCATTATGGGGTATTGTGATGTCATTATGGGGTATTGTGTGTAGATTGATGAGGAATAAAACTATTTAATCCATTTTTAGTAATAAGTCTGTAACGTAACCAAATATGTAAAGAGTCAAGGGGTCTGGATACGTTCTGAATGCGGTGTATAAATGTGTCCATTTGGGGATCTGATAGTATTTCTGATTGGCTTAACTCACCACCACTAATGAGCAGTGGAGCTTTTCAAAGTCATGTTTTCTTCATCTCAAACAGCAAGCAAACAAAGTCTGTTTTTACATCACATTGAGAAAGACAATAATTCCTCAATGTATTAGAAAAATCTTTCCATCTCTCTCTCCCCCTGTCGCTAACCACTCAGCGTGAAAAGGGGGAAAATGTTGTGCTCTGATCCAGTCGAAACGTCATAAAATAGATCTACCTGATAACTTCTGATCCCTGGTGTATCAGCCTACAGCGGTGTGTCAGGAGCTCAGGAAACTGAGGCTCCAGGATATTTTATACAATGTTGCAAGTTTGTTTAGCCCAAGCTTCTGGCTGAACCAAGTTGATACAATGTTTCAAGTTCCTTCCATGCGTTGCCAATGAGATTTTTTTTCTCTTTTCCATCAGGTTATTTGTAGTCAGACGAGAGGGTCGCCGGTGTCCTCACACACCCACCAGGGTCGCCGGTGTCCTCACACACCCACCAGGGTCGCCGGTGTCCTCACACACCCACCAGGGTCGCCTGTGTCCTCACACACTCACCAGGGTCGCCGGTATCCTCACACACCCACCAGGGTCGCCGGTGTCCTCACACACCCACCAGGGTCACCGGTATTCTCACACACCCACCAGGGTCACCGGTATCCTCACACACCCACCAGGGTCACCGGTATCCTCACACACCCACCAGGGTCGCCGGTATCCTCACACACCCACCAGGGTCGCCGGTATCCTCACACACCCACCAGGGTCGCCGGTATCCTCACACACCCACCAGGGTCACCGGTATTCTCACACACCCACCAGGGTCACCGGTATCCTCACACACCCACCAGGGTCGCCGGTATCCTCACACACCCACCAGGGTCACCGGTATCCTCACACACCCACCAGGGTTGCCGATATCCTCACACACCCAGGGTCACCGGTATCCTCACACACCCACCAGGGTTGCCGATATCCTCACACACCCACCAGGGTTTCTGTAAATTGCCAGCTTTTGGCCAATTATTTTATACATTTTTAAAGTGGATACAATTTTGTCCGGGAGAGGCCGTCTATCATAGGCTACATCCCGGTTTTCACCCTTCAGCACTATTCTCTCACTCCTTGCTCACACATGCTGTTTTGATTCATTCTGCTAAGACAATATTGTTGACTAAATTAAGTTTGATCTGTCTTTTTAATTGTGTGCTCCGTATGTAGTTTGTCGGTTATAAAGAAGGCCTGTTGTAAAATAAACATCATTAGCCTATTGCGGTCATCGGTTGGGTACAGTAGGCACTAGCCTTTGCTGTTAATTGCTGTAACATATAGGCTTTTGGAAAAGTTTAAATCAGTTGTCAAGTGGTTTTGTTTTTTCATTGGCCCAAATGAAGTTTCAACCGTAAAAAGCTTCAGAAAATGCTTTTTCCTTGACCCAGGAAACAAAACTGCAAAAGTTGCAAAATCAACACGTAGATGACTTTTTATGAATATAAAAAATGGTGTGGTTCAAAACTTGTAAAAAATATAATATATATATTATAAATTAAAGATTCAAAAACATAGCACATTTTGGGGTAATTCCCCTTAGCAACACGATGAGGTTGCCATGTTACACCTCCAGGACAAATTGTTACACACGTCCATGCTTGCAGAAACAACAGCACCAGGAAATCCCCCGATGATAAGACATAAAGAAGCTGTTGAAAGGTGCGACATGGATTTTTCCAGGACTTTATGTAGCTGCCGGGACCTTTAATGTTTTGTTCCCTTCCGAGTCTTGTGTTGTCTTTAGTTTGGCTCGAAGGCCAAAGCAATGATGGACCTTTTTTTTTGGCAAAATACAGCTGCCAAAACATACTGTATTTACAGTGTACACAGTGAAAACATACTGTATTTACAGTGTACACGGTGAAAACATACTGTATTTACAGTGTACATGATGAAAACATACTGTATTTACAGTGTACACGATGAAAACATACTGTATTTACAGTGTACACGATGAAAACATACTGTATTTACAGTGTACACGGTGAAAACATACTGTATTTACAGTGTACACGGTGTACACGGTGAAAACATACTGTATTTACAGTGTACACGATGAAAACATACTGTATTTACAGTGTACACGATGAAAACATACTGTATTTACAGTGTACACGGTGAAAACATACTGTATTTACAGTGTACACGGTGAAAACATACTGTATTTACAGTGTACACGGTGAAAACATACTGTATTTACAGTGTACACGGTGAAAACATACTGTATTTACAGTGTACACGATGAAAACATACTGTATTTACAGTGTACACGGTGAAAACATACTGTATTTACAGTGTACACGGTGAAAACATACTGTATTTACAGTGTACACGATGAAAACATACTGTATTTACAGTGTACACGATGAAAACATACTGTATTTACAGTGTACACGATGAAAACATACTGTATTTACAGTGTACACGGTGAAAACATACTGTATTTACAGTGTACACGGTGAAAACATACTGTATTTACAGTGTACACGATGAAAACATACTGTATTTACAGTGTACACGATGAAAACATACTGTATTTACAGTGTACACGATGAAAACATACTGTATTTACAGTGTACACGATGAAAACATACTGTATTTACAGTGTACACGATGAAAACATACTGTATTTACAGTGTACACGGTGAAAACATACTGTATTTACAGTGTACACGGTGAAAACATACTGTATTTACAGTGTACACGATGAAAACATACTGTATTTACAGTGTACACGGTGAAAACATACTGTATTTACAGTGTACACGATGAAAACATACTGTATTTACAGTGTACACGGTGAAAACATACTGTATTTACAGTGTACACGATGAAAACATACTGTATTTACAGTGTACACGATGAAAACATACTGTATTTACAGTGTACACGATGAAAACATACTGTATTTACAGTGTACACGATGAAAACATACTGTATTTACAGTGTACATGATGAAAACATACTGTATTTACAGTGTACACGATGAAAACATACTGTATTTACAGTGTACACGATGAAAACATACTGTATTTACATATTCCCTCGTTTTTGGGGCTCAACTCGATCAGTGAAGGACCGAACAGTGTTCAACAACAAGGTAACCAAGGTGAAACATCGGAACGTCGCTAGGGAAATTACCCAAGATGCACCATTTTTTTTTTTTTTTTTAAATCATAACTTCTATTAAAAATAACTTTTATAACCTCTGTAGCTCAGTTGGTAGAGCATGGCGCTTGTAATGCCAGGGTAGTGGGTTCGATTCACGGGACCACCCATACGTAGAATGTATGCACACATGACTGTAAGTCGCTTTGGATAAAGGCGTCTGCTAAATGGCATATATTATTATTATATTATTATAAAAGTTTTGAACTACACAGGTGGCCCTTGGACTATAATGTTGTGTTAATCTGCTGGTATTTTTCCTTTAAACATTGGCTTCACTTATTTTGTTATTACCCTAATAAAGTTTAAAAAAAATACAAAATAAACTGTAGATTTGTTGTGGCGTGGATATTATTTAGCTACTGATATGATATGAAGCCAGTGTCCACCGACCCTCCAACTGATTCAGACAGGTAAACTTCAGGTGAGGAAGAACGTTTAACTAAGGAGCCAGTGTCCACCGAAGAATCTATACATCGATAGGCTGAGCAAGTCTATACCAGTGTGGCGTTGGGGGGTACACTATGCTAGATACCAGAACAGTAAGAATCTATACATCGATAGGCTGAGCAAGTCTAAACCAGTGTAGCGTTGGGGGTACACTATGCTAGATACCAGAACAGTAAGAATCTATACATCGATAGGCTGAGCAAGTCTAAACCAGTGTAGCGTTGGGGGGTACACTATGCTAGATACCAGAACAGTAAGAATCTATACATCGATAGGCTGAGCAAGTCTAAACCAGTGTAGCGTTGGGGGTACACTATGCTAGATACCAGAACAGTAAGAATCTATACATCGATAGGCTGAGCAAGTCTAAACCAGTGTAGCGTTGGGGGTACACTATGCTAGATACCAGAACAGTAAGAATCTATACATCGATAGGCTGAGCAAGTCTAAACCAGTGTAGCGTTGGGGGCCCATCATCTGGCCCTTTAAGAGGGCATCATCTGGCCCTTAAAGAGGGCATCATCTGGCCCTTAAAGAGGGCATCATCTGGCCCTTAAAGAGGGCATCATCTGGCACTTAAAGAGGGCATCATCTGGCCCTTAAAGAGGGCATCATCTGGCCCTTAAAGAGGGCATCATCTGGCCCTTAAAGAGGGCATCATCTGGCCCTTAAAGAGGGCATCATCTGGCCATCTTGTTAAAGAGGTGAGACATCATCTCCTTGTTAAATTTATGGAGGGAGCATCACTGCCATCTCCTTGTTAATATTTAAAGAGTGGGCATCAGAAACAGGGCCATCTCCTTGTTAATATTTATGGAGTGGAGCAGGTGAGACAGCCATCTCCTTGTTAATATTTATGGAGTGGAGCAGGTGAGACACTGCCATCTCCTTGTTAATATTTATGGAGTGGAGCAGGTGAGACACTGCCATCTCCTTGTTAATATTTATGGAGTGGAGCAGGTGAGACACTGCCATCTCCTTGTTAATATTTATGGAGTGGAGCAGGTGAGACACTGCCATCTCCTTGTTAATATTTATGGAGTGGAGCAGGTGAGCCACTGCCATCTCCTTGTTAATATTTATGGAGTGGAGCAGGTGAGACACTGCCATCTCCTTGTTAATATTTATGGAGTGGAGCAGGTGAGACACTGCCATCTCCTTGTTAATATTTATGGAGTGGAGCAGGTGAGCCACTGCCATCTCCTTGTTAATATTTATGGAGTGGAGCAGGTGAGACAGCCATCTCCTTGTTAATATTTATGGAGTGGAGCAGGTGAGACACTGTCATCTCCTTGTTAATATTTATGGAGTGGAGCAGGTGAGACACAGCCATCTCCTTGTTAATATTTATGGAGTGGAGCAGGTGAGACACTGCCATCTCCTTGTTAATATCTATGGAGTGGAGCAGGTGAGACACTGCCATCTCCTTGTTAATATTTATGGAGTGGAGCAGCCAGCCAAGCCACTGCCATCTCCTTGTTAATATTTATGGAGTGGAGCAGGTGAGACACTGCCATCTCCTTGTTAATATTTATGGAGTGGAGCAGGTGAGACACTGCCATCTCCTTGTTAATATTTATGGAGTGGAGCAGGTGAGACACTGCCATCTCCTTGTTAATATTTATGGAGTGGAGCAGGTGAGACACTGCCATCTCCTTGTTAATATTTATGGAGTGGAGCAGACATGGTGTGGAGGGAGCGGGTTGAGAAATAGACAGAGCGAGAGACAGAGAGAGGGAGGGAGGAGGCTTGGTGTGTATACTCAGCTCTTCTCTCTCTTTCCTCTGTGGTCTCCTCAGTGTCTAAGCTCGCTGGCACATTCACAGCCATGATCATGTGAAGGTGCCAACACTGACAAGTGGCCCGGGCTATTGTACTGTCCTCCATTAAGGGTCTACTGGACTATGTGCAGACACACTCAGAGACAAGGGCATCTATACAGGGAGGGAGAGAGGGAGAGAGAGAGGGAAGGAGGTGGGCCGAGAGAGAGGGAAGGAGGTGGGCCGAGAGAGAGGGAAGGAGGTGGGAGGAGAGAGGAGGGGGTTGAAGGAGGGGAAGGAGAGAGAGAGGGAAGGAGGGGGGCCGAGAGAGAGGAGGGAAGGAGGGGAGGTGGGCCGAGAGAGAGGGAAGGAGGGGGCCGAGAGAGAGGGGAAGGAGGGGGCCGAGAGAGAGGGAAGGAGGTGGGCCGAGAGAGAGGAAGGAGGGGGCCGAGAGAGGGGAAGGAGGGGGCCGCCGAGAGAGAGGGAAGGAGGGGGCCGAGAGAGGGGAAGGAGAAGAGAGGTGGAGGTGGGCCGAGAGAGAGAGGGAAGGAGGTGGGCCGAGAGAGAGGGAAGGAGGTGGGCCGAGAGAGAGGGAAGGAGGGGGCCGAGAGAGAGAGGGAAGGAGGTGGGCCGAGAGAGGGAAGGAGGGGGCCGAGAGAGGAGGTGGGCCGAGAGAGAGGGAAGGAGGGGGCCGAGAGAGAGGGGAAGGAGGTGGGAGAGGAAGGAGGTGGGCCGAGAGAGGGGAAGGAGGTGGGCCGAGAGAGAGAGGGAAGGAGGTGGGCCGAGAGAGAGAGAGGGAAGGAGGTGGGCCGAGAGAGAGGGAAGGCGGGGGCTGAGAGAGAGGGAAGGAGGGGGCTGAGAGAGGGAGGAGGGGGCCGAAGGAGGTGGGGGCCGAGAGAGAGGGAAGGAGGTGGGCCGAGAGAGAGGAAGGAGGTGGGCCGAGAGAGAGAGGGAAGGAGGTGGGCCGAGAGAGAGGGAAGGAGGTGGGCCGAGGAGGTGGAGGTGGGCCGAGAGAGAGGGGAAGGAGAAGGAAGGAGGTGGGCCGAGAGAGAGAGGGAAGGAGGTGGGCCGAGAGAGAGAGGGAAGGAGGTGGGCCGAGAGAGAGGGGGAAGGAGGTGGGCCGAGAGAGAGGGAAGGAGGTGGGCCGAGAGAGAGAGGGAAGGAGGTGGGCCGAGAGAGAGGGAAGGCGGGGGGCTGAGAGAGAGGGAAGGAGGGGGCTGAGAGAGAGGAAGGAGGGGGCTGAGAGAGAGGGAAGGAGGGGGCTGAGAGAGGAGGGAGGGGGCTGAAGGAGGGGGAGGAGAGAGGGAAGGAGGGAGAGAGAGGGAGAGAGGGAAGGAGGGAGAGAGGAAGGGAGGGAGAGAGGGAAGGAGGGAGAGAGGAAAGGAGGGAGAGAGGGAAGGAGGGAGAGAGGAAAGGAGGGAGGGAGGGAGAGAGGGAAGGAGGGAGGGAAGAAGAGATGAGTGAGGGAAGAAGAGATGAGGGAGGGGAGAGACTGGTAGCTAAAGAGAGTCTGCAGAGCAGGTTGAAGTACCTCTCCTGTGTTGTCAGGAGAAGAAAACAGCAGCATTACAACTAGCCACCCAAAGCCGACAGTCAGTGAGATGTTTTAACAAGAGATATGAAAGAAGACAGAGACAGGCAGAGAGAGAGAGAGGGAGGCAGAGAGACTGAGAATCTGAAGTCAAATGTCTACAGTTTTCAGATGAACTGGTGCTTCTGTCC
>NC_068447.1:6274501-6307001 GCF_023373465.1 Oncorhynchus keta
GATTAATACTGTAAGTTACCTTTACAGGGAGCAGTCAGTCAGTCAGGACTAATACTGTACGTTACCATTAAAAGGAGCAGTCAGTCAGTCAGTCAGGATTAATACTGTAAGTTACCTTTACAAGGAGTAGTCAGTCAGGAGGACTAATACTGTAAGTTACCTTTACAAAGAGCAGTCAGTCAGTCAGGATTAATACTGTAAGTTACCTTTAAAAGGAGCAGTCGGTCAGGAGGACTAATACTGTAAGTTACCTTTACAAAGAGCAGTCAGTCAGTCAGGACTAATACTGTACGTTACCTTTACAAAGAGCAGTCAGTCAGTCAGGATTAATACTGGAGCAGTCAGTAGGAGGACCTTTACAAGGAGTCAGTCAGTCAGGAGGACTAAAGGAGCAGTCAGTCAGGAGGACTGTCAGGAGGACTAACAAGGAGCAGTCAGTCAGGACAAACACAGGAGGACTTCAGTCACAAACAAGAGCAGTCAGTCAGGAGGACTAACAAGGAGCAGTCAGTCAGACTAATACTGTCAGTCAGTTACCAGTCAGTCAGGAGGACAAACAAAGAGCAGTCAGTCAGTCAGGAGGACTAACAAGGAGCAGTCAGTCAGGAGGTTACCTCAGTCAGGAGGACTAACAAGGAGCAGTCAGTCAGGAGGACTAACAAGGAGCAGTCAGCAGTCAGGAGCAGTCAGTCAGAGGACTAACAAGGAGCAGTCAGTCAGGAGGACTAACAAGGAGCAGTCAGTCAGGGACAAACAAGTAGTCAGTTACCTTTACAAAGAGCAGTCAGTCAGGAGGTCAACAGGAGCAGTCAGTCAGGAGGACTAACAAGGAGCAGTCAGTCAGGAGGACTAACAAGGAGCAGTCAGTCAGGAGGACTAACAAGGAGCAGTCAGTCAGGAGGACTAACAAGGAGCAGTCAGTCAGGAGGACTAACAAGGAGCAGTCAGTCAGGACAAACAAGGAGCAGTCAGTCAGGAGGACTAACAAGGAGCAGTCAGTCAGGAGGACTAACAAGGAGCAGTCAGTCAGGAGGTCTAACAAGGAGCAGTCAGTCAGGAGGACTAACAAGGAGCAGTCAGTCAGGACAAACAAGGAGCAGTCAGTCAGGAGGACTAACAAGGAGCAGTCAGTCAGGAGGTCAAACAAGGAGCAGTCAGTCAGGAGGTCAAACAAGGAGCAGTCAGTCAGGAGGACTAACAAGGAGCAGTCAGTCAGGAGGACTAACAAGGAGCAGTCAGTCAGGAGGACTAACAAGGAGCAGTCAGTCAGGAGGTCAAACAAGGAGCAGTCAGTCAGGAGGACTAACAAGGAGCAGTCAGTCAGGAGAGGACTAGTCAGGACAAAACAAGGAGCAGGTCAGGGAGGACAAGGAGCAGTCAGTCAGGAGGACTAACAAGGAGCAGTCAGTCAGGAGGACTAACAAGGAGCAGTCAGTCAGGAGGTCTAACAAGGAGCAGTCAGTCAGGACAAACAAGGAGCAGTCAGTCAGGAGGACTAACAAGGAGCAGTCAGTCAGGAGGACTAACAAGGAGCAGTCAGTCAGGAGGACTAACAAGGAGCAGTCAGTCAGGAGGACTAACAAGGAGCAGTCAGTCAGGACAAACAAGGAGCAGTCAGTCAGGAGGACTAACAAGGAGCAGTCAGTCAGGAGGACTAACAAGGAGCAGTCAGTCAGGAGGACTAACAAGGAGCAGTCAGTCAGGAGGTCTAACAAGGAGCAGTCAGTCAGGAGGAGTCAGTCAGGAGGACAAGGAGCAGTCAGTCAGGAGGACTAACAAGGAGCAGTCAGTCAGGAGGACTAACAAGGAGCAGTCAGTCAGGAGCAGTCAGTCAGGAGGTAACAAGGAGCAGTCAGTCAGGAGGAAACAAGGAGCAGTCAGTCAGGAGGACTCAAGGAGGTCAGGAGGACTAACAAGGAGCAGTCAGCAGTCAGGAGGTCAGGAGGACTAACAAGGAGCAGTCAGTCAGGAGGTCTAACAAGGAGCAGTCAGTCAGGAGGACTAACAAGGAGCAGTCAGTCAGGAGGACTAACAAGTCAGTCAGGAGGACTAACAAGGAGCAGTCAGTCAGGAGGACTAACAGTCAGAGGACAACAAGGAGCAGTCAGTCAGTCAGTCAGAGGACTAACAAGGAGCAGTCAGTCAGTCAGGAGGTCAGTCAGGACAAACAAGGAGCAGTCAGTCAGGAGGACTAACAAGGAGCAGTCAGCAGTCAGGAGGTCTAACAAGGAGCAGTCAGGAGGTCTAACAAGGAGCAGTCAGTCAGGGACTAACAAGGAGCAGTCAGTCAGGAGGACTAACAAGGAGCAGTCAGTCAGGTCTAACAAGGAGCAGTCAGTCAGGACTAACAAGGAGCAGTCAGTCAGGAGGTCTAACAAGGAGCAGTCAGTCAGGACTAATACTGTCGCCAAGTAAAGGAATTGAACGTAACGGTCCATTTATTGGTCACTGCAATGCCCTCCAAATCTAACGTTAATATCTCTAGTTTCAGCATGTATTCTCATCTAAAATTAATATCTCTATAGTTTTATCATCTAAAGGTAATATCTCTATAGTTTTATCATATATTCTCATCTAAAATTAATATCTCTATAGTTTTATCATCTAAAGGTAATATCTCTATAGTTTTATCATGTATTCTCATCTAAAATTAATATCTCTATAGTTTTATCATATATTCTCATCTAAAGGTAATATCTATATAGTTTTATCATGTATTCTCATCTATATATCTATATAGTTTTATCATGTATTCTCATCTAAAATTAATATCTCTATAGTTTTATCATATATTCTCATCTAAAGGTAATATCTATATAGTTTTATCATGTATTCTCATCTATATATCTATATAGTTTTATCATGTATTCTCATCTAAAATTAATATCTCTATAGTTTTATCATATATTCTCATCTAAAGGTAATATCTATATAGTTGTATCATGTATTCTCATCTATATATCTATATAGTTTTATAATGTTTTATTCTCATCTAAAGGTAATATCTCCCCCCCATGTCCATCACTTCAGAGAATGCTCTCTCTCTCTCTCTCTCTCTCTCTCTCTCTCTCTCTCTCTCTCTCTCTCTCTCTCTGATCAGTCTGAGACAGGAACTAACGAAGTATCACATTGGTAAACACTGCTGGAAAGCCATGTTATCAACTGCTGGCTTCAGCCTTGCTGCACTAATTATCTGGGCACTGCTGAAGGATGGCATTTAAATGCCAAATGGCAGTGAGGGCGTGTATAATAGCTTAGCTTTATGGCCTGTTGCTTTTAGCTGGGTTGCAGTGTGTCAGGCTGGTTGGACTAATGGAGGTTGCAGTGTGTCAGGCTGACTGGCTGGACTAATGGAGGTTGCAGTGTGTCAGGCTGACTGGCTGGACTAATGGAGGTTGCAGTGTGTCAGGCTGGCTGGACTAATGGAGATTGCAGTGTGTCAGGCTGACTGGCTGGACTAATGGAGGTTGCAGTGTGTCAGGCTGACTGGCTGGACTAATGGAGGTTGCAGTGTGTCAGGCTGACTGGCTGGACTAATGGAGGTTGCAGTGTGTCAGGCTGGTTGGACTAATGGAGGTTGCAGTGTGTCAGGATGGCTGGACTAAGTGTGTCAGGCTGGAGGATTGCAGTGTGGCAGACTGACTGGCTGGACTAATGGAGGTTGCAGTGTGTCAGGCTGGTGGCTGGACTAATGGAGGTTGCAGTGTGTCAGGATGGCTGGCTGGACTAATGGAGATTGCAGGTTGCAGTGTCAGGCTGACTGGCTGGACTAATGGAGGTTGCAGTGTGTCAGGCTGGTTGGCTGGACTAATGGAGGTTGCAGTGTGTCAGGCTGGTTGGCTGGACAGGCTGACTGGCTGGACTAATGGAGGTTGCTGGTTGGATTGTGTCAGACTGACTGGCTGGACTAATGGAGGTTGCAGTGTGTCAGGCTGACTGGCTGGACTAATGGAGGTTGCAGTGTGTCAGGCTGGCTGGGAGGACTAATGGAGATTGCAGTGTGACAGACAGCTGTTGGGCTGGCTGGACTAACAGAGATTGACACTGGAGAAGGGTTCGAGATAGAATGAGGTGAGAGAAGTGTAGAGCTTGTACGGTGTCTCGGGTCTCTCTTCGCCTCGGGTCTCTCTTCGCCTCGCCTTGGGTCTCTCTTCGCCTCGGGTCTCTCTTCGCCTCCCCTCGGGTCTCTCTTCGCCTCACCTCGGGTCTCTCTTCGCCTCGGGTCTCTCGTCGCCTCGGGTCTCTCGTCGCCTCGTCTTTAATATCTGGTTCTGCATCCCCTCCTCATTAACACACAATGAGACTAAGTGGGTAGGTGTTGCTCCACACATGCAGATGGCAGTTTGTTCATTAGCAGTGAGAGAGAGACGAGGATGAGAGGCTCATGTTCTCTCCCTCCTGGACGATTAGGCCTACTTCTGTTAGACCAGATGTTCGATCGGGTTCAAGTCTGGGCCACTCAAGAACATTCAGAGACCTGAGGCAAATCCGGTGCTGTCTTGGCTGTGTGCTTAGGGTTGTTGTTCTGTTGGAAGGTGAACCTTCGCCCCAGTCTGAGGTCCTGAGCGCTCTGGAGGAGGTTTTCATCAAGGATATCCCTGTATTTTGTTCCGTTCATCTTTTCCTCGATCCTGACTAGTCTCCCAGTCCCTGCTGCTGAAAAACATCCCCACAGCATGATGCTGCCACCACCATGCTTCACCGTAGGGATGGTGCCAGGTTTCCTCCAGATGTGACACTTGGCATTAAAGCCCAAATGGTTTCATCAGACCACAGAATCTTGTTTCTCTGAGAATCCTTTAGGTGCCGTTTGGTAAACTTCTCCCTTCTCCTCCCCGATTACTCAGTTTGGCCAGGCGGCCAGCTCTAGGAAGTCTTGGTTGTTCCAAACTTCGTCCATTTCAGAATGATGGAGGCCCCTGTGTTCTTGGGGATCTTCAATGCTGTAGAAATGTTTTGGTACCCTTCCCCAGATCTGTGCCTCGATACCATCCTGTCTCAGAGCTCTACGGACAATTCCTTCAACCTCATGGCTTGGTTTTTACTCCGACATGAATTGTCAACTGTGGGACCTTATATATAGACATGTGTGTTCCTTTCCAAATCATGTCAACATTTTTGAATTTACCACAGGTGGTCTCCAAATCAAGTTGTAGAAACATCTCAACATCTTCAGCCAAGGGTCTGAATACTTTTTATTTTATTTTTATAAATTCGCAAACATTTCTAAAAAACCTGTTTTTTTCTTTATCATTATGGGGTATTGTGTATAGATTGATGAGGATGTTTTATTTATTTAATCCATTTTAGAATAAGGCTGTAACGTGGAAAAGAGAAGGTGTCTGAATACTTTCCAAATCCACTGTATGTATCCTGTGTTTTTATAGGAAAGCCTGCTTCTCACACAGACACACAACTGAGAAAGAAACATCACTAATCAAATAAATAATTGACATTACACCATCACTATTCTCCTTTACACTAAATTAACTCTAGGAGTTCTCCCGTCTGTTTCCTCTACGCCATTTAAGTCCAGTACCTACTGTGACGTGAAGAAAACCCCACAACATTAGAGAAAATTGGGCTAAAATACCAAATAAACTGAAATATATAATAGGATAGAATTAGAAGGAAAAAAACACGAGGAAAGTGTTAGACAACAACAGTATCAACAGTTCTTGTTGATCAGACAGTAGTGATGAGGTCATCGGACAGAACCTTTCTCCACCAATGAGTAGATCTCTAGCAGCAGTTCTAATCAACAGTATCAACAGTTCTTGTTGATCAGACAGTAGTGATGAGGTCATCGGACAGAACCTTTCTCCACCAATGAGTAGATCTCTAGCAGCAGTTCTAATCAACAGTATCAACAGTTCTTGTTGATCAGACAGTAGTGATGAGGTCATCGGACAGAACCTTTCTCCACCAATGAGTAGATCTCTAGCAGCAGTTCTAATCAACAGTATCAACAGTTCTTGTTGATATTGACAGGGTCAATTGATCCCTGTTCAATTCCATTTAAACTTCACACAATGAGAGATGGCATTCTCCATCCACATGCGTTCCATCTGCCATCCATATATAACAGAGGAAAACCGTGGCTGTCTGCAAATACACTGAGTATGCCAAACATCAAGAACACACCTTCCTAATATTGAGTTTAGAGGATCGACCGATTCATCGGTTTGGCCGATTAATTAGGGACGATTTCAAGTTTTCATAACAACTAGGTCATTTTGGCATTTTGGACGCCGATTATGGCCGATTACATAGCAATCCACGAGGAGACTGCGTGGCAGGCTGACCACCTGTTACACGAGTGCAGCGTCAAAAGGACTTTGTGGCTGCATGGAGCCAAGGTAAGTTGCTAGCTAGCATTAAACAATCAATCTTAACATAATCACTAGTTAACTACACAGTTGATGATATTACTAGGTTAACTATCTTGTCCTGCGTTGCACATAAATGAACAGGCACCGCACTGATTATCATCGAATCACAGCCTACTTCAACTTCGCCAAACGGGTGATTTAACAAAAGCGCATTCGCGAAAAAAGCACAATCGTTTCACAAATGTACCAAACCATAAACATCAATGCCATTCTTAAAATCAATACACAGAAGAATATTTTTTTTTACCTGCATATTTAGTTAAAAGAAATTCATGTTAGCAGGCAATATTAACTAGGGAAATTGTGTCACTTCTTTTGCGTTCTGTGCAAGCAGAGTCAGGGTATATGCAGCAGTTTGCCTGGGAACATTGAAGACTCATGTTAAAAGGAACCACCAGCTTTCATATGTTCTCATGTTCTGAGCAAGGAACTGAAACGTTAGCTTTCTGACATGGCACATATTACACTTTTACTTTCTTCTCTCAACACTTTGTTGTTGCATTATTTAAACCAAATTGAACATGTTTCATTATTTATTTGTGACTAAATAGATTTTATTTATGTATTATATTAAGTTAAAATAAAAGTGTTCATTGTTCATTCAGTATTGTTGTAATTGTCATTATTACAAAAACATGTCAAATAATTGGCCAATTAATCGGTATCAGCTTTTTTGGTCCTCCAATAATCAGTATCGGTGATGAAAAATCATAAACGGTCGACCTCTGAGTTTCATCCCCTTTTGCCCTCAGAACAGCCTCATTTCATCGGGGCATGGACTCTACAAGGTGTCAAAACCGTTCCACAGAGATGCCGGCCGATGTTGACTCCAACGCTTTCCACAGTTGTCCCATGTTGACTCCACAGTTGTGTCCAGTTGGCTGGATGTTCTTTAGGGTGGTGGACCATTGTTGATACACACAGGAAACTGTTGAGGGTGAAAACCCAGCAGCAGTGTAGTTCTTTACACAAACCGGTTCGCCTGTCACCAATTACCATCTCAGTGTGTTTCATGCTTTAGGACAGAATAACCCCAAGTGGTGCAGCGGTCTAAGGCACTGCATCTCAGTGCTCGAGGCTTCACTACAGACACCCTGGTTCGATCCCGGGCTGTATCGCAACCGGCCGAAATCTGGAGTCCCATAGTGTGGCGTACAATTGGCCCAGCGTCGTCCGGGTTACGGTGGGGATTAGGCCGGGGTAGGACGTCATTGTAAAATAAGAGTGTGTTCATAACTGACTTGCTTAGTTACATAAAGGTTAATTAAAAAGGAAAAGGCTAGTACTCACCAGTTTAAAATCCTGAATGCTACATATGAAGTAGGGAGTGTTGGGCCTGCGGCTCTCCATATATACACAATCTGAAACACAGAGAGAGAGACAGTTAAGAGGATGATAGACAGGCCGACAGGGTGAAAAACACATACACAGAAAGGCAGACAGAGACAGATACACAGATAGGCAGACAGAGACAGATACACAGATAGGCAGACAGAGACAGATACACAGACAGGCAGACAGAGACAGATAGGCAGACAGATACACAGAAAGGCAGACAGAGACAGATACATAGACAGGCAGACAGAGACAGATGGGCAGACAGATACACAGAAAGGCAGACAGAGACAGATACATAGACAGGCAGACAGAGACAGATAGGCAGACAGAGACAGACAGATACACAGAAAGGCAGACAGAGACAGATACATAGACAGGCAGACAGAGACAGATAGGCAGACAGATACACAGAAAGGCAGACAGAGACAGATACATAGACAGGCAGACAGAGACAGATAGGCAGACAGAGACAGATAGGCAGACAGATACACAGAAAGGAAGACAGAGACAGATACATAGACAGGCAGAAAGAGACAGATAGGCAGACAGATACACAGAAAGGCAGACAGAGACAGATACATAGACAGGCAGGCAGACAGAGACAGATAGGCAGACAGATACACAGAAAGGCAGACAGATACACAGATAGGCAGACAGATACACAGAAAGGCAGACAGATACACAGATAGGCAGACAGATACACAGAAAGGCAGACAGAGACAGATACATAGACAGGCAGACAGAGACAGATAGGCAGACAGATACACAGAAAGGCAGACAGAGACAGATACATAGACAGGCAGACAGAGACAGATAGGCAGACAGATACACAGAAAGGCAGACAGAGACAGATACATAGACAGGCAGACAGAGACAGATAGGCAGACAGATACACAGAAAGGCAGACAGAGACAGATACATAGACAGGCAGACAGAGACAGATAGGCAGACAGAGACAGGCAGACAGATACACAGAAAGGCAGACAGATACACAGATAGGCAGACAGATACACAGAAAGGCAGACAGAAACTTCAAGTATTGTATTCACATCCAGCAGCAGCTTCGACCCCCAGTCTCAGTGTATTATATAGGAGCTGCCAACCCCCCCCCCCCAGTCTCAGTGTATTATATAGGAGCTGCTCCCCAGCCTCAGTGTATTATATAGGAGCTGCCACCCCCCCTCCCAGTCTCAGTGTATTATATAGGAGCTGTTAGCATCAGTCTCAGTGTATTATATAGGAGCTGTTAGCATCAGTCTCAGTGTATTATATAGGAGCTGTTAGCATCAGTCTCAGTGTATTATATAGGAGCTGTTAGCATCAGTCTCAGTGTATTATATAGGAGCTGTTAGCATCAGTCTCAGTGTATTATATAGGAGCTGTTAGCATCAGTCTCAGTGTATTATATAGGAGCTGTTAGCATCAGTCTCAGTGTATTATATAGGAGCTGTTAGCATCAGTCTCAGTGTATTATATAGGAGCTGTTAGCATCAGTCTCAGTGTATTATATAGGAGCTGTTAGCATCAGTCTCAGTGTATTATATAGGAGCTGTTAGCATCAGTCTCAGTGTATTATATAGGAGCTGTTAGCATCAGTCTCAGTGTATTATATAGGAGCTGTTAGCATCAGTCTCAGTGTATTATATAGGAGCTGTTAGCATCAGTCTCAGTGTATTATATAGGAGGAGTTAGCATCAGTCTCAGTGTATTATATAGGAGGAGTTAGCATCAGTCTCAGTGTATTATATAGGAGTTTGCAGCAGTCTCAGTGTATTATATAGGAGGAGTTAGCATCAGTCTCAGTGTATTATATAGGAGGGGTTAGCATCAGTCTCAATATATTATATAGGAGGAGTTAGCATCAGTCTCAGTGTATTATATAGGAGTTGTTAGCATCAGTCTCAGTGTATTATATAGGAGTTGTTAGCATCAGTCTCAGTGTATTATATAGGAGTTGTTAGCATCAGTCTCAGTGTATTATATAGGAGTTGTTAGCATCAGTCTCAGTGTATTATATAGGAGTTGTTAGCATCAGTCTCAGTGTATTATATAGGAGTTGTTAGCCCTCTGAAAAGCCTCTTTCCTCCAGTCAGATTCAATTGGAATGTGAGTAATAGGATTAAGTCGTTTGTTGGATGCAGGACAAGGGTCTGGTCCCAAATAGCACCCTATTCCCTACATAGTGCACTACTTTAGACCAGAGCCCTATGGAACCCTATTCCCTACATAGTGCTCTGGTCTAAAGTAGTGCACTATGGGTGCCATTTAGGATGCAGGACAATGTTGCCTTTCAAAACAAACAGCAGAAACAGAGAAGCTTTAAGGGGAAATTATTATATTGTTCCATTTAAAGTGGAGAGGCAGTGTCATAAGGCTGTTTACTACTGGTCACACACACACACACACACACACACACACACACACACACACACACACACACACACACACACACACACACACACACACACAGACACAGACACAGACACACAGACACACACACACAGACACACACACACACACACACACACACACACACACACAAGTACCACTCCCCCTGCACCCCACAAAACTAAATCTTACGCAGTTACCACCTGCCTAACTATGTCGTCCAGTTACCGCACAAGTTGAGGGATGTGTGTGAACCCCTCTCTCTCTCTCACACACACTCCCGTACCCCCCTTCCTCTCATTTCTCAATGTGGCCAACTGACATGACCCTATTCAGGGCCTCCTCGGCCGACGCAACTCCGGTGTATTGTGTGTGTGAATGGGGACCAGACCAGGGGTCAGGCTGTAACACAGACCAGGGGTCAGGCTGTAACACAGACCAGGGTAGACCAGGGGTCAGGATGTAACACAGACCAGCTTAGACCAGGGGTCAGGATGTAACACAGACCAGGGGTCAGGATGTAACACAGACCAGGGGTCAGGCTGTAACACAGACCAGGGGTCAGGATGTAACACAGACCAGGGGTCAGGATGTAACACAGACCAGGGGTCAGGATGTAACACAGACCAGGGGTCAGGATGTAACACAGACCAGGGGTCAGGATGTAACACAGACCAGGGGTCAGGATGTAACACAGACCAGCTTAGACCAGGGGTCAGGATGTAACACAGACCAGGGGTCAGGATGTAACACAGACCAGGGGTCAGGATGTAACACAGACCAGGGGTCAGGATGTAACACAGACCAGGGGTCAGGATGTAACACAGACCAGCTTAGACCAGGGTCAGATGTAACCAGGGGTCAGGATGTAACACAGACCAGGGGTCAGGATGTAACACAGACCAGCTTAGACCAGGGGTCAGGCTGTAACACAGACCAGGGGTCAGGATGTAACACAGACCAGGGGTCAGGATGTAACACAGACCAGGGGTCAGGCTGTAACACAGACCAGGGGTCAGGATGTAACACAGACCAGGGGTCAGGATGTAACACAGACCAGGGGTCAGGATGTAACACAGACCAGGGGTCAGGATGTAACACAGACCAGCTTAGACCAGGGGTCAGGCTGTAACACAGACCAGGGGTCAGGATGTAACACAGACCAGCTTAGACCAGGGGTCAGGATGTAACACAGACCAGGGGTCAGGATGTAACACAGACCAGGGGTCAGGATGTAACACAGACCAGGTTAGACCAGGGGTCAGGATGTAACACAGACCAGGGGTCAGGATGTAACACAGACCAGGGGTCAGGATGTAACACAGACCAGGGGTCAGGATGTAACACAGACCAGGGGTCAGGATGTAACACAGACCAGGGGTCAGGATGTAACACAGACCAGCTTAGACCAGGGGTCAGGATGTAACACAGACCAGCTTAGACCAGGGGTCAGGCTGTAACACAGACCAGGGGTCAGGATGTAACACAGACCAGGGGTCAGGATGTAACACAGACCAGGGGTCAGGCTGTAACACAGGGTTACCAGGGGTCAGGATGTAACACAGAAAAACCAGGGGTCAGGATGTAACAAGATAGAATGAACACAGACCAGGGGTCAGGATGTAACACAGACCAGGGGTCAGGATGTTTAACACAGACCAGGGATCAGGATGAAAACAGACCAGGGGTCAGGATGTAACACAGACCAGGGGTCAGGCATGTACACACACATACACACAACACAGACAGGGGTCAGGCTGTAACACAGACCAGGGGTCAGGATGTAACACAGACCAGGGGTCAGGATGTAACACAGACCAGGGGAAGGATGTAAAAGACACAGATCTCAGGGGTACAGGATGTAACACAGACCAGGGTAGACAGGGGTCAGGATGTAAAACCAATCAGTGTGTCAGGATGAAACAGACCAGGGTCAGGATGTTTACCCAACACTGAACACGGGTCAGGATGTAACACAGACCAGGGGTCAGGACTGCCACACAGACCAGGGACAGGAGCTGCACTGACCAGGGGTCAGGATGTAACACAGACGCAGAGGGAGGATGTAACACAGACCAGCCTGTGGAGGGGAGGGACATGCTAACTGCCACACGCAGAGGGAGGGGGAGAGGACATGCTAACTGCCACACGCAGAGGGAGGATGGGGACAGACTGTGGAGGGGAGAGGACATGCTAACTTACACGCAGAGGGAGGGACGGGGAGCTGACTGTGGAGGGGAGAGGACATGCTAACTGCAGACACGGGAGGGAGGGACACAGGACCAGCTGTCTGTGGAGGGAGAGGACATGCTAACTGCCACACGCAGAGGGAGGGACGGGGAGCTGCAGGGGGAGGATGTAACACAGACCAGGGGTCAGGATGTAACACAGACCAGGGGTGCCACACGCAGAGGGACCAGCCTGTGGAGGGAGGACATGCTAACCACACGCAGAGGGAGACCAGGGGCTGCCTGTAGGGACAGGACATGCTAACTGGCAGGAGGGAGGGACAGACCAGGGGAGAGGATGCCACACGCAGAGGGAGGGACGACTGCCTGTGGAGGGGAGAGGACATGCTAACTGCCACACGCAGAGGGAGGGATGGGGGCTGCCTGTGGAGGGGAGAGGACATGCTAACTGCCACACGCAGAGGGAGGGACAGGGACTGCCTGTGGAGGGGAGAGGACATGCTAACTGCCACACGCAGAGGGAGAGATGGGGGCTGCCTCTGGAGGGGAGAGAGGGGGCATGCCCACTTTCACACGCAGAGGGAGACGGGGGCTTCCTGTGGAGGGGAGAGGACTGCTTGCCACACGCAGAGGGAGGGACGGGGGCGGCCTTGGAGGGGAGAGGACATTAACTGCCAACGCAGAGGGAGGGATTCTGCCTTGGAGGGAGAGGACATGCTAACTGCCATAAGAGGGAGAGATGGGGTGCCTCTGGAGGGAGAGGACATGCTAACTGCCACACGCAGAGGGAGAGACGGGACAGCCTCTGGAGGGGAGAGGACATGCTAACTGCCACACGCAGAGGGAGAGACGGGGACTGCCTGTGGAGGGGAGAGGACATGCTAACTGCCACACGCAGAGGGAGGGACGGGGAGGCCTTGGAGGGGAGAGGACATGCTAACTGCCACATTTTAGGGATGGGGAGCTGCCTCTGGAGGGGAGAGGACATGCTAACTGCCACACGCAGAGGGAGAGATGGGGGGCTGCCTCTGGAGGGGAGAGGACATGCTAACTGCCACACGCAGAGGGAGGGACGGGGACTTGCCTGTGGAGGGGAGAGGACATGCTAACTGCCACACGCAGAGGGAGAGACGGGGAGCTGCCTGTGGAGGGGAGAGGACATGCTAACTGCCACACGCAGAGGGAGAGATGGGGGGCTGCCTCTGGAGGGGAGAGGACATGCTAACTGCCACACGCAGAGGGAGAGACGGGGGGCTGCCTCTGGAGGGGAGAGGACATGCTAACTGCCACACGCAGAGGGAGGGACGGGGAGCTGCCTGTGGAGGGGAGAGGACATGCTAACTGCCACACGCAGAGGGAGGGACGGGGAGCTGCCTGTGGAGGGGAGAGGACATGCTAACTGCCACACGCAGAGGGAGGGACAGGGGGCGGCCTGTGGAGGGGAGAGGACATGCTAACTGCCACACGCAGAGGGAGGGACGGGAGGCTGCCTCTGGAGGGGAGAGGACATGCTAACTGCCACACGCAGAGGGAGGGACGGGGGGCGGCCTCTGGAGGGGAGAGGACATGCTAACTGCCACACGCAGAGGGAGGGACGGGAGGCGGCCTCTGGAGGGGAGAGGACATGCTAACTGCCACACGCAGAGGGAGGGACAGGGGGCGGCCTGTGGAGGGGAGAGGACATGCTAACTGCCACATGCAGAGGGAGAGATGGGGGGCTGCCTCTGGAGGGGAGAGGACATGCTAACTGCCACACGCAGAGGGAGGGACGGGGGCGGCCTCTGGAGGGGAGAGGACATGCTAACTGCCACACGCAGAGGGAGGGATGGGGAGCTGCCTCTGGAGGGGAGAGGACATGCTAACTGCCACACGCAGAGGGAGGGACGGGGGCTGCCTCTGGAGGGGAGAGGACATGCTAACTGCCACACGCAGAGGGAGGGATGGGGGGCAGCCTCTGGAGGGGAGAGGACATGCTAACTGCCACACGCAGAGGGAGAGATGGGGGGCTGCCTGTGGAGGGGAGAGGACATGCTAACTGCCACACGCAGAGGGAGAGATGGGGGGCAGCCTCTGGAGGGGAGAGGACATGCTAACTGCCACACGCAGAGGGAGCAGCCTGTGGAGGGAGAGGACATGCTAACTGGGGGCAGCCTCTGGAGGGGAGAGGACATGCTAACTGCCACACGCAGAGGGAGAGATGGGGGGCAGCCTCTGGAGGGGAGAGGACCTGCTAACTGCCACACGCAGAGGGAGAGATGGGGGGCGGCCTCTGGAGGGGAGAGGACATGCTAACTGCCACACGCAGAGGGAGAGATGGGGGGCAGCCTCTGGAGGGGAGAGGACATGCTAACTGCCACACGCAGAGGGAGAGATGGGGGGCGGCCTCCATGCCCTCTCTGAACATGTCTTTACATATTATAGAAGCCTTACAGACTGACCGTTAGCATTTCAAAGTCACTGACATGCAACAGTTAGCATTAGCATTTATGGAAGGACTGATGTAGCTGGAGACATGTTGGCCAAGTCCCAAATGCCACACTATTCCCTACAAAGTGCACTACTTTTGACCAGAGCTCTATGGGCAGGAGGAGGAGAGGGTGGTATCAAACAGGTAGAGGGAGGAGAGGTGGTCTTTAGGAGGTAGGAGAGGGGAGATGGTCTTTAGGAGGTAGGAGGAGGAGAGCTGGTCTTTAGGAGGTTGGAGAGGGGAGGTGGTCTTTAGGAGGTAGGAGGAGGAGAGGTGGTCTTTAACAGGTAGGAGGAGGAGAGGTGGTCTTTGGGGGGTGGAGAGGGGAGGTGGTCTTTAACAGGTAGGAGGGGGAGATGTGGTCTTTAACAGGTAGGAGGAGGAGAGGTGGTCTTTAGGAGGTAGGAGAGGGAGAGGTGGTCTTTAACTGGAGGAGAGGAGAGGTGGTCTTTAGGAGGAGGGAGGAGAGGTGGTCTTTAACAGGTAGGAGGAGGAGAGGTGGTCTTTAGGAGGTAGGAGAGGAGGGGAGGTGGTCTTTGGAGGTAGGAGAGGACAGGTGGTCTTTAACAGGTAGGAGGAGGAGAGGTGGTCTTTAGGATGGAGGGAGCCTCTGGAGGAGAGGACATGGTCTTTAACAGGTAGGAGGAGCAGGTAGGAGGGGTCTTTAGGTAGGAGGAGGAGAGGTGGTCTTTAACAGGTAGGAGGAGGAGGTGGTCTTTAACAGGTAGGAGGAGGAGAGGTGGTCTTTAACAGGTAGGAGGAGGGAGGTGGTCTTTAACAGGTAGGAGGTAGGAGAGGTGGTCTTTAACAGGTAGGAGGAGGAGAGGTGGTCTTTAGGAGGTAGGAGGAGGAGAGGTGGTCTTTAACAGGTAGGAGGAGGAGAGGTGGTCTTTAACAGGGGAGGGGTGGTGGTCTTTAACAGGTAGGAGGAGGAGAGGTGGTCTTTAACAGGTAGGAGGAGGAGAGGTGGTCTTTAACAGGTAGGAGGAGGAGGTGGTCTTTAACAGGTAGGAGGAGGAGAGGTGGTCTTTAACAGGTAGGAGGAGGAAGGTGGTCTTTAACAGAGGTGGTCTTTAACAGGTAGGAGGAGGAGAGGTGGTCTTTAAGGAGGAGGTAGGAGGGAACAGGTAGGAGGTGGGTGGTCTTTAACAGGTAGGAGGAGGAGGTGGTCTTTGGGGGTAGGAGGAGGGGAGGTGGTCTTTAACAGGTAGGAGGAGGAGAGGTGGTCTTTAGGAGGAGGGAGAGGTGGTCTTTAGGTAGGAGGAGGTGGTCTTTAGGAGGTAGGAGGAGGAGAGAGTGGTCTTTAACAGGTAGGAGGAGGAGAGGTGGTCTTTAGGAGGTAGGAGGAGGAGAGGAGACATGCAGGTGGTCTTTAACAGGTAGGAGGGTTAGAGGTGGTCTTTAACAAAGTAGGAGGAGGAGACCAGTGGTCTTTAACAGGTAGGAGGAGGAGAGGTGGTCTTTAACAGGTAGGAGGAGGAGAGGTGGTCTTTAGGAGGTAGGAGGAGGAGGGGTGGTCTTTAGGAGGTAGGAGGAGGAGAGGTGGTCTTTAGGAGGTAGGAGGAGGAGAGGTGGTCTTTAACAGGTAGGAGGAGGAGAGGTGGTCTTTAACAGGTAGGAGGAGGAGAGGTGGTCTTTAGGAGGTAGGAGAGGGGAGGTGGTCTTTAACAGGTAGGAGAGTAGAGGTGGTCTTTAACAGGTAGGAGGAGGAGAGGTTGTCTTTAACAGGTAGGAGGAGGAGAGGTGGTCTTTAGGAGGTAGGAGAGGGAGGTGGTCTTTAACAGGTAGGAGGAGGAGAGGTGGTCTTTAGGAGGTAGGAGAGTGGAGGTGTCTTTAACAGGTAGGAGGAGGAGAGGTGGTCTTTAACAGGTAGGAGAGGAGAGGTGGTCTTTAACAGGTAGGAGGAGGAGAGGTGGTCTTTAAGAGGTAGGAGGAGGAGAGGTGGTCTTTAGGAGGTAGGAGAGGGGAGGTGGTCTTTAACAGGTAGGAGAGGTGGTCTTTAACAGGTAGGAGGAGGAGAGGTGGTCTTTAACAGGTAGGAGAGGGGAGGTGGTCTTTAACAGGTAGGAGGAGGAGAGGTGGTCTTTAGGAGGTAGGAGGAGGAGAGGTGGTCTTTAACAGGTAGGAGGAGGAGAGGTGGTCTTTAACAGGTAGGAGGAGGAGAGGTGGTCTTTAACAGGTAGGAGGAGGAGAGGTGGTCTTTAACAGGTAGGAGGAGGAGAGGTGGTCTTTAACTGGAGAGGGGAGGTGAACAGGTAGGAGAGGAGAGGTGGTCTTTAGGAGGTAGGAGGTAGAGGTTGTCTTTAACAGGTAGGAGAGAGAGGTGGTCTTTAACAGGTAGGAGGAGGAGGAGAGGTGGTCTTTAACAGGTAGGAGGAGGAGAGGTGGTCTTTAGGAGGTAGGAGAGGGGAGGTGGTCTTTAACAGGTAGGAGGAGGAGAGGTGGTCTTTAACAGGTAGGAGGAGGAATGGTCTTTAGGAGGGGAGAGGTAGGAGGAGGAGAGGTGGTCTTTAAGGTAGGAGGAGGAGAGGTGGTCTTTAGGAGGTAGGAGGAGTTTGAGGTGGTCTTTAACAGGTAGGAGGAGGGGTGGTCTTTAACAGGTAGGAGGAGGAGGAGGTGGTCTTTAACAGGTAGGAGGGGGAGGTGGTCTTTAACAGGTAGGAGGGGAGTGGTCTTTAGGAGGTAGGAGGTGGTCTTTAACAGGTAGGAGAGTAGAGGTGGTCTTTAACAGGTAGGAGGAGGAGAGGTTGTCTTTAACAGGTAGGAGGAGGAGAGGTGGTCTTTAGGAGGTAGGAGGAGGAGAGGTGGTCTTTAGGAGGTAGGAGGAGGAGAGGTGGTCTTTAACAGGTAGGAGAGGGGAGGTGGTCTTTAACAGGTAGGAGAGGGGAGGTTGTCTTTAACAGGTAGGAGGAGGAGAGGTGGTCTTTAACAGGTAGGAGGAGGAGAGGTGGTCTTTAACAGGTAGGAGGAGGAGAGGTGGTCTATAATAATAATAATATATGCCATTTAGCAGACGCTTTTATCCAAAGCGACTTACAGTCATGTGTGCATACATTCTACGTATGGGTGGTCCCGGGAATCGAACCCACTACCCTGGCATTACAAGCGCCATGCTCTACCAACTGTGCTACAGAAGGACCATGATAGAATAGCCAACTACCAATGTATTTGAAGAAACTGAATGAACAATAGGTGACAACTGTTTTAAAGTGTAACGAATGACAGTTCGTTTATAGTGAAACAAGTCGGGCTGACCCCAATTAGTCGACTGGTCGATTGTTTGGCTGTTGGTCGACCGAGAATGTTTTAGTCGAAAAGTAACAAATAAATAAATAAATGCACACAGTCAAAAGTTTGAATTCACCTACTCATTCAAGGGTTCTTTTTTACACTATTTTGTATTAATATCATAACTATGAAATAACACACATGGAGTCATGTAGTAACCAATTTACTTTTTAAATCAAAATATATTTTATATTTGAGATTCTTCAAAGTAGCCACCCTTTGCCTTGATGACCGCTTTGCACACTCTTGGCATTTTCTCAACCAGCTTCACCTGGAATGCTTTTCCAACAGTCTTGAATGAGTTCCCACATATACTGAGCACTGGCTGGCTGCTTTTCCTTCACTCTGCGGTTCAACTCATCCCAAACCATCACAATTGGTTTGAGCGTATGGCTGCAGAATGCTGTGGTAGCCATGCTGGTTAAGTGTGCCTTGAATTCTAAATAAATCACAGACAGTATCACTAGCAAAGCACCCCCACATCATCACACCTCCTCCTCCATGCTTCACGGTGGGAACCATACATGCAGAGATCATCCTTTCACCTACTTTGCGTCTCACGGTGGTTGGAACCAAAAAAATCTCACATTTGGACTCATCGGACCAACGGACAAATTTCCACCATCCATCTAATGTCAATTGCTTATGTTTCTTGGCCCAAGTAAGTCTCTTCCTCTTATTAGTATCCTTTACTAGTGGTTTCTTCTGAACAGTTGATGTTGAGATGTGTCCGTTACTTGAACTCTGAAGCATTTATTTGGGCTGCAATTTCTGAGGCTGGTAACTCTGATGAACTTATCCTCTGCAGCAGAGGTAACTCTGGGTCTTCCTTTCCTGTGGAGGTCCTCATGAGAGCCAGTTAACTCTAATGAACTTATCCTCTGCAGCAGAGGTAACTCTGGGTCTTCCTTTCCTGTGGAGGTCCTCATGAGAGCCAGTTAACTCTAATGAACTTATCCTCTGCAGCAGAGGTAACTCTGGGTCTTCCTTTCCTGTGGAGGTCTTCGTGAGAGACCGTTTCATCATAGCGCTTGATGGTTTTTGCAGCTGCACTTGAAAAGTTTTCAAAGTTCTTGAAATTTTACAGATTGACTGACCTTCATGTCTTAAAGTAATGTACTGTCGTTTCTTGCCATAATATGGACTTGGTCTTTTACCAAATAGGGCCATCTTCTGTTTACCACTCCTACCTTGTCACAACACATCTGATTGGCTCAAACGCATTAAGGAAAGAAACAAGGCACACCTGTTAATCGAAATGCATTCCAGGTGACTACCCCAGGTGACTACCCCAGGTGATTACCCCAGGCGACTACCCCAGGTGACTACCCCAGGCGATTACCCCAGGTGACTACACCAGGTGATTACCCCAGGAAGTACACAGTTGATTCAAATAATCAAAAGCTTGATGATTGGTTGATTATTCTAATCAGCTGGGCAGTGCTCAGACAAAAATAAATAAATAAAATGTGCACCCTTGGGGTCCACGGGACCAAGTTTGGGAAACGCTGGTGTAAAGTCTTAAAGACTGACGTGTGTTTGTGGAGAGGGAGCCACAGGCCCTTTGTAGACTAGGCTATCACTTTTACCCAGCTAGCCGGCTGCCACAGGCCCTTTGTAGACTAGGCTATCGCTTTTACCCAGCTAGCCGGCTGCCACAGGCCCTTTGTAGACTAGGCTATCGCTTTTACCCAGCTGCCGGCTATCACAGCTGCCAGGCCATTTGTAGACTAGGCTATCGCTTTTACCCAGCTGCCACAGGCCCTTTGTAGACTAGGCTATCGCTTTTACCCAGCTGCCACAGGCCCTTTGTAGACGGCTATCGCTTTTACCCAGCTGTCACAGGCCCTTTGTAGACTAGGCTATCGCTATGCCACAGGCCATTTGTAGACTAGGCTATCGCTTACCCAGCTGCCACAGGCCCTTTGTAGACTAGGCTATCGCTTTTACCCAGCTGCCACAGGCCCTTTGTAGACTAGGCTATCGCTTTTACCCAGCTGCCACAGGCCCTTGTAGACTAGGCTATCTTTTACCCAGCTGTCACAGGCCCTTTGTAGACTAGGCTATCGCTTTTACCCAGCTGCCACAGGCCCTTTGTAGACTAGGCTATCGCTTTTACCCAGCTGCCACAGGCCCTTTGTAGACTAGGCTATCGCTTTTACCCAGCTGCCACAGGCCCTTTGTAGACTAGGCTATCGCTTTTACCCAGCTGCCACAGGCCCTTTGTAGACTAGGCTATCGCTTTTACCCAGCTAGCCGGCTGTCTCAGGCCCTTTGTAGACTAGGCTATCGCTTTTACCCAGCTGCCACAGGCCCTTTGTAGACTAGGCTATCGCTTTTACCCAGCTGCCACAGGCCCTTTGTAGACTAGGCTATCGCTTTTGCCACCCAGCTGCCACAGGCCCTTTGTAGACTAGGCTATCGCTTTTACCCAGCTGCCACAGGCCCTTTGTAGACTAGGCTATCGCTTTTACCCAGCTGCCACAGGCCATTTGTAGACTAGGCTATCGCTTTTACCCAGCTGTCACAGGCCCTTTGTAGACTAGGCTATCGCTTTTACCCAGCTGTCACAGGCCATTTGTAGACTAGGCTACTGCCACAGGCCCTTTATAGACTAGGCTATCGCTTTTACCCAGCTGTCACAGGCCCTTTGTAGACTAGGCTATCACTTTAACCCAGCTAGCCGGCTGTCACAGGCCCTTTGTAGACTAGGCTATCACTTTAACCCAGCTAGCCGGCTGTCACAGGCCCTTTGTAGACTAGGCTATCGCTTTAACCCAGCTAGCCGGCTGTCACAGGCCCTTTGTAGACTAGGCTATCGCTTTAACCCAGCTAGCCGGCTGTCACAGGCCCTTTGTAGACTAGGCTATCGCTTTTACCCAGCTGTCACAGGCCCTTTGTAGACTAGGCTATCGCTTTGCCACAGGCCATTTGCTAACCCAGCTGTCACAGGCCCTTTGTAGACTAGGCTATCGCTTTAAGCTGCCAGGCCCTTTGTAGACTAGGCTATCGGCTGTCACAGGCCCTTTGTAGACTAGGCTATCGCTTTAAGCTGCCCAGCTTTGTAGACTAGGCTATCGGCTGCCACAGGCCCTTTGTAGACTAGGCTATCGCTTTAACCCAGCTGTCACAGGCCCTTTGTAGACTAGGCTATATCGCTTTTGTACCCAGCTGCCACAGGCCATTTGTAGCTGTCACAGGCCATTTGTAGACTAGGCTATCGCTTTTACCCAGCTGCCACAGGCCATTTGTAGACTAGGCTATCGCTTTTACCCAGCTGCCACAGGCCATTTGTAGACTAGGCTATCGCTTTTACCCAGCTGCCACAGGCCCTTTGTAGACTAGGCTATCGTTTTAACCCAGCTAGCCTTACCCGGCTGCCACCGGCCCTTTGTAGACTAGGCTATCACTTTTACCCAGCTGCCACAGGCCCTTTGTAGACTAGGCTATCGCTTTTACCCAGCTGCCACAGGCCCTTTGTAGACTAGGCTATCGCTTTTACCCAGCTGCCACAGGCCCTTTGTAGACTAGGCTATCGCTTTTACCCAGCTGTCACAGGCCCTTTGTAGACTAGGCTATCGCTTTTACCCAGCTGCCACAGGCCCTTTGTAGACTAGGCTATCGCTTTTACCCAGCTGCCACAGGCCCTTTGTAGACTAGGCTATCGCTTTTACCCAGCTGTCATAGGCCCTTTGTAGACTAGGCTATCGCTTTTACCCAGCTAGCCTTACCCAGCTGCCACAGGCCATTTGTAGACTAGGCTATCGTTTTAACCCAGCTAGCCTTACCCAGCTGCCACAGGCCATTTGTAGACTAGGCTATCGCTTTTACCCAGCTAGCCTTACCCAGCTGCCACAGGCCATTTGTAGACTAGGCTATCGCTTTTACCCAGCTAGCCTTACCCAGCTGCCACAGGCCCTTTGTAGACTAGGCTATCGCTTTTACCCAGCTGTCACAGGCCCTTTGTAGACTAGGCTATTACTTTAACCCAGCTGTCTCAGGCCCTTTGTAGACTAGGCTATCGCTTTTACCCAGCTGTCACAGGCCCTTTGTAGACTAGGCTATTACTTTAACCCAGCTGTCTCAGGCCCTTTGTAGACTAGGCTATTACTTTAACCCAGCTGTCTCAGGCCCTTTGTAGACTAGGCTATTACTTTAACCCAGCTGTCTCAGGCCCTTTGTAGACTAGGCTATCACTTTAACCCAGCTGTCACAGGCCCTTTGTAGACTAGGCTATCGCTTTTACCCAGCTGCCACAGGCCCTTTATAGACTAGGCTATCGCTTTTACCCAGCTGTCACAGGCCCTTTGTAGACTAGGCTATCGCATTAACCCAGCTGTCACAGGCCCTTTGTAGACTAGGCTATCGCTTAAACCCAGCAGCCACGAGTTCACAACCACGAAGGGAGAGTGAGCTTAGCAGCAAACTGCTAAAATCCCCTATTGACCAACTGAGACCCAGAGAGAGAGAGAGAGACTACAGGAAAACTCCCCTAACCCACTACAGGAACATTCCCTTAACCTACTACAGGAAAACTCCCCTAACCTACTACAGAAAAACTCCCCTAACCTACTACAGGAAAACTCCCCTAACCTACTACAGGAAAACTCCCCTAACCTACTACAGAAAAACTCCCCTAACCTACTACAGAAAAACTCCCCTAACCTACTACAGAAAAACTCCCCTAACCTACTACAGGAAAACTCCCTTAACCTACTACAGGAAAACTCCCCTAACCCACCACAGGAAAACTCCCCTAATCTACTACAGAAAAACTCCCCTAACCTACTACAGGAAAACTCCCCTAACCTACTACAGGAAAACTCCCCTAACCTACTACAGGAAAACTCCCTAACCTACTACAGGAAAACTCCCTAATCTACTACAGAAAACTCCCTAACCTACTACAGGAAAACTCCCCCCAATCTACTACAGGAAAACTCCCTAACCTACTACAGGAAAACTCCCCTAACCTACTACAGGAAAACTCCCCTAACCTACTACAGAAAAACTCCCCTAACCTACTACAGGAAAACTCCCTTAACCTACTACAGGAAAACTCCCCTAACCCACCACAGGAAAACTCCCCTAATCTACTACAGAAAAACTCCCCTAACCTACTACAGGAAAACTCCCCTAACCTACTACAGGAAAACTCCCCTAACCCACCACAGGAAAACTCCCCTAACCTACTACAGGAAAACTCCCCTAACCTACTACAGGAAAACTCCCCTAACCCACCACAGGAAAACTCCCCTAACCTACTACAGGAAAACTCCCAGGCTAACCTACTACAGGAAAACTCCCAGGCCCTAACCCACCACAGGAAAACTCCCTAACCTACTACAGGAAAACTCCCTAACCTACTACAGGAAAACTCCCTAACCTACTACAGGAAAACTCCCTAACCTACTACAGGAAAACTCCCTAACCTACTACAGGAAAACTCCCCTAACTACTACAGAAAAACTCCCTAACCTACTACAGGAAAACTCCCTAATCTACTACAGGAAAACTCCCTAACCTACTACAGGAAAACTCCCTAACCTACTACAGAAAAACTCCCCTAACCTACTACAGGAAAACTCCCTAACCTACTACAGGAAAACTCCCTAACCTACTACAGGAAAACTCCCTAACCTACTACAGGAAAACTCCCTAACCTACTACAGGAAAACTCCCTAACCCACTACAGGAAAACTCCCTAACCCACCACAGGAAAACTCCCTAACCCACTACAGGAAAATTCCCTTAACCTACTACAGGAAAACTCCCCTAACCTACTACAGAAAAACTCCCCTAACCTACTACAGAAAAACTCCCCTAACCTACTACAGGAAAACTCCCTTAACCTACTACAGGAAAACTCCCCTAACCCACCACAGGAAAACTCCCCTAATCTACTACAGAAAAACTCCCCTAACCTACTACAGGAAAACTCCCCTAATCTACTACAGGAAAACTCCCCTAACCTACTACAGGAAAACTCCCCTAACCTACTACAGGAAAACTCCCCTAACCTACTACAGGAAAACTCCCCTAATCTACTACAGAAAAACTCCCCTAACCTACTACAGAAAAACTCCCCTAACCTACTACAGGAAAACTCCCCTAACCTACTACAGAAAAACTCCCCTAACCTACTACAGGAAAACTCCCCTAACCCACCACAGGAAAACTCCCCTAATCTACTACAGGAAAACTCCCCTAACCTACTACAGGAAAACTCCCCTAACCTACTACAGGAAAACTCCCCTAACCCACCACAGGAAAACTCCCCTAATCTACTACAGAAAAACTCCCCTAAGATACTACAGAAAAACTCCCCTAACCTACTACAGGAAAACTCCCCTAATCTACTACAGAAAAACTCCCCTAACCTACTACAGGAAAACTCCCCTAATCTACTACAGAAAAACTCCCCTAACCTACTACAGGAAAACTCCCCTAACCTACTACAGGAAAACTCCCCTAACCCACCACAGGAAAACTCCCCTAATCTACTACAGGAAAACTCCCCTAACCTACTACAGGAAAACTCCCCTAACCTACTACAGGAAAACTCCCCTAACCCACCACAGGAAAACTCCCCTAATCTACTACAGAAAAACTCCCCTAACATACTACAGAAAAACTCCCCTAACCTACTACAGGAAAACTCCCCTAATCTACTACAGAAAAACTCCCCTAACCTACTACAGGAAAACTCCCCTAATCTACTACAGAAAAACTCCCCTAACCTACTACAGGAAAACTCCCCTAATCTACTACAGGAAAACTCCCCTAACCTACTACAGGAAAACTCCCCTAACCTACTACAGGAAAACTCCCCTAACCTACTACAGAAAAACTCCCCTAACCTACTACAGGAAAACTCCCTTAACCTACTACAGGAAAACTCCCCTAACCCACCACAGGAAAACTCCCCTAATCTACTACAGAAAAACTCCCCTAACCTAATACAGGAAAACTCCCCTAACCTACTACAGGAAAACTCCCCTAACCTACTACAGGAAAACTCCCCTAACCTACTACAGAAAAACTCCCCTAACCTACTACAGGAAAACTCCCCTAATCTACTACAGGAAAACTCCCCTAACCCACTACAGGAAAACTCCCCTAACCTACTACAGAAAAACTCCCCTAACCTATTACAGGAAAACTCCCCTAACCTACTACAGGAAAACTCCCCTAACCTACTACAGGAAAACTCCCCTAACCTACTACAGGAAAACTCCCCTAACCTACTACAGGAAAACTCCCCTAACCTACTACAGGAAAACTCCCCTAACCTACTACAGGAAAACTCCCCTAACCTACTACAGGAAAACTCCCCTAACCCACCACAGGAAAACTCCCCTAACCCACTACAGGAAAATTCCCTTAACCTACTACAGGAAAACTCCCCTAACCTACTACAGAAAAACTCCCCTAACCTACTACAGAAAAACTCCCCTAACCTACTACAGAAAAACTCCCTAACCTACTACAGGAAAACTCCCTTAACCTACTACAGGAAAACTCCCCTAACCCACCACAGGAAAACTCCCCTAATCTACTACAGAAAAACTCCCCTAACCTACTACAGGAAAACTCCCCTAATCTACTACAGGAAAACTCCCCTAACCTACTACAGGAAAACTCCCCTAACCTACTACAGGAAAACTCCCCTAATCTACTACAGGAAAACTCCCCTAACCTACTACAGGAAAACTCCCCTAACCTACTACAGGAAAACTCCCCTAACCTACTACAGGAAAACTCCCCTAATCTACTACAGGAAAACTCCCCTAACCTACTACAGGAAAACTCCCCTAACCTACTACAGGAAAACTCCCCTAACCTACTACAGGAAAACTCCCCTAACCTACTACAGGAAAACTCCCCTAACCTACTACAGGAAAACTCCCCTAACCTACTACAGGAAAACTCCCCTAACCTACTACAGGAAAACTCCCCTAACCTACTACAGGAAAACTCCCCTAATCTACTACAGGAAAACTCCCCTAACCTACTACAGGAAAACTCCCCTAATCTACTACAGAAAAACTCCCCTAACCTACTACAGGAAAACTCCCCTAACCCACCACAGGAAAACTCCCCTAACCCACCACAGGAAAACTCCCCTAATCTACTACAGAAAAACTCCCCTAACCTACTACAGGAAAACTCCCCTAACCTACTACAGGAAAACTCCCCTAACCTACTACAGGAAAACTCCCCTAACCTACTACAGGAAAACTCCCCTAACCTACTACAGGAAAACTCCCCTAATCTACTACAGAAAAACTCCCCTAACCTACTACAGGAAAACTCCCCTAACCTACTACAAGAAAACTCCCTTAATCTACCACAGGAAAACTCCCCTAACCTACTACAGGAAAACTCCCCTAACCTACTACAGGAAAACTCCCCTAACCTACTACAGGAAAACTCCCCTAACCCACCACAGGAAAACTCCCCTAACCTACTACAGGAAAACTACCCTAACCTACTACAGGAAAACTCCCCTAACCTACTACAGGAAAACTCCCTTAATCTACCACAGGAAAACTCCCCTAACCTACTACAGGAAAACTCCCCTAACCGTGCCTCAGACACACAACTGTACAGGGCCTCGTTTTCCCAGAGCCTTCGTCGCGTTAAGAGCGTTAGAACCTTCCACTTACGATTAATCTTTAGTAGCCGAGCCGTTTCCCAGAGCCTTCGTTAGTAACGTTGCTGTTAAAAACCTTTCGTGATCCAGACTACTCTTACATCGTTAGATGCTTTCTGACCAAAACATCTGGATTCTGTCTGTCTCGACTGCTGATAACTTTAGAATGAAGTTGAATACAAAAACATTAACAATTTACAAAATATTTGCAATTGTTACCAACAAGTGAAGGATACATGATGCTTTAAATAAAAACAGAGATGACTGCACTGAGAGATAATAATCTACATGGACCTATATATCTATGTATATAGACAACTGAATGTTCACTTGGTGATTAGGGAGCGTTGGGATAGTAACAGAAAGGTTGCTGGATCAAATCCCAGAGATGACAAGGTAAACATGTCTTTATGCACCTGAGCAGTTAACCCACTTGTCAATTAAGGCAACCCCCCCCCCCACACACTCACCTCTCTGAGTCTATATACATAGATATATAGGTGGGGGACACAGCTGAGGAGAGGCAGGAGGGGGGGGGCAGCTGAGGAGAGGGGGCACAGCTGAGGAGAGGCAGGAGGGGGGGACAGCTGAGGAGAGGCAGGAGGGGGGGACAGCTGAGGAGAGGCAGGAGAGGGGGGACAGCTGAGGAGAGGCAGGAGAGGGGGGACAGCTGAGGAGAGGCAGGAGAGGGGGGACAGCTGAGGAGAGGCAGGAGGGGGGGGACAGCTCAGGAGAGGCAGGAGGAGGGGGGACAGCTGAGGAGAGGCAGGAGGGGGGGACAGCTGAGGAGAGGCAGGAGGGGGGAAACACCATTCTAAAGAGCACACCTGAGAAAACACCATTCTAAACAACACACCTGGGGAAACACCATTCTAAACAACACACCTGGGAAAACACCATTCTAAACAACACACCTGGGAAAACACCATTCTAAACAACACACCTGGGGAAACACCATTCTAAACAGCACACCTGGGGAAACACCATTCTAAACAACACACCTGGGAAAACACCATTCTAAACAACACACCTGGGAAAACACCATTCTAAACAACACACCTGGGGAAACACCATTCTAAACAACACACCTGGGGAAACACCATTCTAAACAACACACCTGGGGAAACACCATTCTAAACAGCACACCTGGGGAAACACCATTCTAAACAACACACCTGGGAAAACACCATTCTAAACAACACACCTGGGAAAACACCATTCTAAACAACACACCTGGGGAAACACCATTCTAAACAACACACCTGGGGAAACACCATTCTAAACAGCACACCTGGGGAAACACCATTCTAAACAACACACCTGGGAAAACACCATTCTAAACAGCACACCTGGGGAAACACCATTCTAAACAACACACCTGGGAAAACACCATTCTAAACAACACACCTGGGAAAACACCATTCTAAACAACACACCTGGGGAAACACCATTCTAAACAACACACCTGGGGAAACACCATTCTAAACAACACAGTTAACACGCAATTGATTTTAGAACTGTTGCAATGACTGGGCTAAAACAAATGAACCTGTAGACCGATAAGCATGACGGTCAAATGCACCTGTAGACCGATAAGCATGACGGTCAAATGAACCTGTAGACCGATAAGCATGACGGTCAAATGAACCTGTAGACCGATAAGCATGACGGTCAAATGAACCTGTAGACCGATAAGCATGACGGTCAAATGAACCTGTAGACCGATAAGCATGACGGTCAAATGCACCTGTAGACCGATAAGCATGACGGTCAAATGAACCTGTAGACCGATAAGCATGACGGTCAAATGAACCTGTAGACCGATAAGCATGACGGTCAAATGAACCTGTAGACTGATAAGCATGACGGTCAAATGAACCTGTAGACCGATAAGCATGACGGTCAAATGAACCTGAAGACCGATAAGCATGACGGTCAAATGAACCTGTAGACCGATAAGCATGACGGTCAAATGAACCTGTAGACCGATAAGCATGACGGTCAAATGAACCTGTAGACCGATAAGCATGACGGTCAAATGAACCTGTAGACCGATAAGCATGACGGTCAAATGAACCTGTAGACCGATAAGCATGACGGTCAAATGCACATGCACCTGCAGACCGATAAGCATGACGGTCAAATGAACCTGTAGACCGATAAGCATGGCGGTCAAATGAACCTGTAGACCGATAAGCATGACGGTCAAATGAACCTGTAGACCGATAAGCATGACGGTCAAATGAACCTGTAGACCGATAAGCATGACGGTCAAATGAACATGTAGACCGATAAGCATGACAGTCAAATGAACCTGTAGACCGATAAGCATGACGGTCAAATGAACCTGTAGACCGATAAGCATGACGGTCAAATGCACCTGTAGACCGATAAGCATGACGGTCAAATGAACCTGTAGACCGATAAGCATGACGGTCAAATGAACCTGTAGACCGATAAGCATGACGGTCAAATGAACCTGTAGACCGATAAGCATGACGGTCAAATGAACCTGTAGACCGATAAGCATAACGGTCAAATGAACCTGTAGACCGATAAGCATGACGGTCAAATGAACCTGTAGACCGATAAGCATGACGGTCAAATGAACCTGTAGACCGATAAGCATGACGGTCAAATGCACCTGTAGACCGATAAGCATGACGGTCAAATGAACCTGTAGACCGATAAGCATGACGGTCAAATGCACCTGTAGACCGATAAGCATGACGGTCAAATGCACCTGTAGACCGATAAGCATGACGGTCAAATGAACCTGTAGACCGATAAGCATGACGGTCAAATGCACCTGTAGACCGATAAGCATGACGGTCAAATGAACCTGTAGACCGATAAGCATGACGGTCAAATGCACCTGTAGACCGATAAGCATGACGGTCAAATGAACCTGTAGACCGATAAGCATGACGGTCAAATGAACCTGTAGACCGATAAGCATGACGGTCAAATGAACCTGTAGACCGATAAGCATGACGGTCAAATGAACCTGTAGACCGATAAGCATGACGGTCAAATGAACCTGTAGACCGATAAGCATGACGGTCAAATGAACCTGTAGACCGATAAGCATGACGGTCAAATGCACCTGTAGACCGATAAGCATGACGGTCAAATGCACCTGTAGACCGATAAGCATGACGGTCAAATGAACCTGTAGACCGATAAGCATGACGGTCAAATGAACCTGTAGACCGATAAGCATGACGGTCAAATGAACCTGTAGACCGATAAGCATGACGGTCAAATGAACCTGTAGACCGATAAGCATGACGGTCAAATGAACCTGTAGACCGATAAGCATGACGGTCAAATGAACCTGTAGACCGATAAGCATGACGGTCAAATGAACCTGTAGACCGATAAGCATGACGGTCAAATGAACCTGTAGACCGATAAGCATGACGGTCTATCGGCTTTTAATGATTATTATTTCTTTTATGGGCCAAATGCCGGCTACGCGGAAACCCTGGACAACTGTAATCTGATCTGGTTGCGGCCAGTTGTACTGTCATGTATTGCTACACTGCTGATTGTGCTAAATTAACTTGCCTGAATATTCATGAGAGAGGTGGAGAAAGGGGGGGTACTCCTTTATCACCCCCCCCTCCTGCCTCTCCTCAGCTGTCAACCCCCTGCCTCTCCTCAGCTGTCCCCCCCTCCTGCCTAACCTTAGCTGAGTCCCATTCTCCAGAGGCTGTGAAGCAGGTCTAATTTAAAACACCTCTAGCCCAAATAAAGCAACAACTTGAAAACCCTGGTCTCTCACGCACGCATGCACACAGAGAGAGCAAGGCTTCGGGAGCTGGCTGGCAACTCAGTTCACTGATCCTCAAATTAAAGAGCTGGAGGAACGCAAAAATAGAACCACAGGGATGCTGGAGGGAGAGAGGTAGGAGGAGGGAGGGGAAGAGGAGGGAGGAGAGAGAGGAATGGGGGGGGGCAGAGCCCCAGGAAAGCATCACAATTAAACCCAACCAAATCATGAGAAAACAAAAAGATAACTACTTGACACATTGGAAAGAATTAAGAACAAAAAAAACAGAGCAAACTAGAATGTTATTTGGCCCTAAACAGAGAGTACACAGTGGCAGAATACCTGACCACTGTGACTGACCATAAACAGAGAGTACACAGTGGTAGAATACCTGACCACTGTGACTGACCCTAAACAGAGAGTACACAGTGGTAGAATACCTGTCCACTGTGACTGACCCTAAACAGAGAGTACACAGTGGCAGAATACCTGACCACTGTGACTGACCCTAAACAGAGAGTACACAGTGGTAGAATACCTGACCACTGTGACTGACCCTAAACAGAGAGAACACAGTGGTAGAATACCTGACCACTGTGACTGACCCTAAACAGAGAGAACACAGTGGTAGAATACCTGACCACTCTGACTGACCCTAAACAGAGAGAACACAGTGGTAGAATACCTGACCACTGTGACTGACCCTAAACAGAGAGAACACCGTGGTAGAATACCTGTCCACTGTGACTGACCCTAAACAGAGAGTACACAGTGGCAGAATACCTGACCACTGTGACTGACCCTAAACAGAGAGTACACAGTGGTAGAATACCTGACCACTGTGACTGACCCTAAACAGAGAGTACACAGTGGTAGAATACCTGACCACTGTGACTGACCCTAAACAGAGAGAACACAGTGGTAGAATACCTGACCACTGTGACTGACCCTAAACAGAGAGTACACAGTGGTAGAATACCTGACCACTGTGACTGACCCTAAACAGAGAGTACACAGTGGTAGAATACCTGACCACTGTGACTGACCCTAAACAGAGAGAACACAGTGGTAGAATACCTGACCACTGTGACTGACCCTAAACAGAGAGTACACAGTGGTAGAATACCTGACCACTGTGACTGACCCTAAACAGAGAGAACACAGTGGTAGAATACCTGACCACTGTGACTGACCCTAAACAGAGAGTACACAGTGGTAGAATACCTGACCACTGTGACTGACCCTAAACAGAGAGGACACAGTGGTAGAATACCTGACCACTGTGACTGACCCTAAACAGAGAGAACACAGTGGTAGAATACCTGACCACTGTGACTGACCCTAAACAGAGAAAACACAGTGGTAGAATACCTGTCCACTGTGACTGACCCAAACTTAAGGAAAGCGTTGACTATGTACAGACTCAGTGAGCATAGCCTTGTCATTAAGAGAGGCCGCCGTGGGCAGACATGGCTCTCAAGAGAAGACAGGCTATGTGCAACACTGCCCACAAAATGAGGTGGAAACTGACCTGCACTTCCTAACCTCCTGCCCAATGTATGACCATATTAGAGAGACATATTTCCCTCAGATTACACAGATCCACAAAGAATTAGAAAACAAACCCAATTTTGATCAACTCCCATATCTACTGGGTGAAATACTACAGTGTGAAGATGTGTGCAGCAAGATGTGTGACCTGTTGCCACAAGGGCAACCAGTGAAGAACAAACACCATTTTAAATACAACCTATATTTATGCTTATTTACTTTCCGTTTTGTACTTGAACCATTTGCACATCTTCACAACACTGTAAATATACATATTTGAAATGTCTTTATTCTTTTGAAACTTCTGTGAGTGTAATGTTCACTGTTCATTTTTAATCATCTATTTCACTTGCTTTGGCAATGTTAACATATGTTTCCCATGCAAATAAAGCTCTTGAATTGAAAGGGAGCGGGAGAGGAAGGGGGGGCAGGAGTTGGCTGACAAGTCTCCTGTCG